>NC_080671.1:394074861-394199772 GCF_030247195.1 Topomyia yanbarensis | reverse complement strand
TATTTCTGTAATTTCTGTAATTTCAGTAATTCCTGTAATTTCTGAAATTACAGAAATTACAGAAATTATGTAATTTCTGTAATTTCTGTAATTTCTGTAATTACTGTAATTTCTGTAATTTCTGTAATTTCTGTAATTCCTGTAATTTCTGTAATTTCTGTAATTTCTGTAATTTCTGTAATTTCTGTAATTTCTGTAATTTCTGTAATTTCTGTAATTTTTGTATTTTCTGAAATTTTTGTAATTTCTGTAATTTCTGTAATTTCTGTAATTTCTGTAATTTCTGTAATTTCTGTAATTTCTGTAATTTCTGTAATTTCTGTAATTTCTGTAATTTCTGTAATTTCTGTAATTTTCTGTAATTTCTGTAATTTCTGTAATTTTTGTAATTTTTGTAATTTTTGTAATTTTTGTAATTTTTGTAATTTTTGTAATATTTGTAATTTTCGTAATTTTTGTAATTTTTGTAATTTTTGTAATTTTTGTAATTTTTGTAATTTTTGTAATTTTTGTAATTTTTGTAATTTTTGTAATTTTTGTAATTTTTGTAATTTTTGTAATTTTGTAATTTTTGTAATTTTTGTAATTTTTGTAATTTTTGTAATTTTTGTAATTTTTGTAATTTTTGTAATTTTTGTAATTTTTGTAATTTTTGTAATTTTTGTAATTTTTGTAATTTTTGTAATTTTTGTAATTTTTGTAATTTTTGTAATTTTTGTAATTTTTGTAATTTTTGTAATTTTTGTAATTTTTGTAATTTTTGTAATTTTTGTAATTTTTGTAATTTTTGTAATTTTTGTAATTTTTGTAATTTTTGTAATTTTTGTAATTTTTGTAATTTTTGTAATTTTTGTAATTTTTGTAATTTTTGTAATTTTTGTAATTTTTGTAATTTTTGTAATTTTTGTAATTTTTGTAATTTTTGTAATTTTTGTAATTTTTGTAATTTTTGTAATTTTTGTAATTTTTGTAATTTTTGTAATTTTTGTAATTTTTGTAATTTTTGTAATTTTTGTAATTTTTGTAATTTTTGTAATTTTTGTAATTTTTGTAATTTTTGTAATTTTTGTAATTTTTGTATTTTTTGTAATTTTTGTAATTTTTGTAATTTTTGTAATTTTTGTAATTTTTGTAATTTTTGTAATTTTTGTAATTTTTGTAATTTTTGTAATTTTTGTAATTTTTGTAATTTTTGTAATTTTTGTAATTTTTGTAATTTTTGTAATTTTTGTAATTTTTGTAATTTTTGTAATTTTTGTAATTTTTGTAATTTTTGTAATTTTTGTAATTTTTGTAATTTTTGTAATTTTTGTAATTTTTGTAATTTTTGTAATTTTTGTAATTTTTGTAATTTTTGTAATTTTTGTAATTTTTGTAATTTTTGTAATTTTTGTAATTTTTGTAATTTTTGTAATTTTTGTAATTTTTGTAATTTTTGTAATTTTTGTAATTTTTGTAATTTTTGTAATTTTTGTAATTTTTGTAATTTTTGTAATTTTTGTAATTTTTTGTAATTTTTGTAATTTTTGTAATTTTTGTAATTTTTGTAATTTTTTGTAATTTTTGTAATTTTTGTAATTTTTGTAATTTTTGTAATTTTTGTAATTTTTGTAATTTTTGTAATTTTTGTAATTTTTGTAATTTTTGTAATTCTTGTAATTTTTGTAATTTTTGTAATTTTTGTAATTTTTGTAATTTTTGTAATTTTTGTAATTTTTGTAATTTTTGTAATTTTTGTAATTTTTGTAATTTTTGTAATTTTTGTAATTTTTGTAATTTTTGTAATTTTTGTAATTTTTGTAATTTTTGTAATTTTTGTAATTTTTGTAATTTTTGTAATTTTTGTAATTTTTGTAATTTTTGTAATTTTGTAATTTTTGTAATTTTTGTAATTTTTGTAATTTTTGTAATTTTTGTAATTTTTGTAATTTTTGTAATTTTTGTAATTTTTGTAATTTTTGTAATTTTTGTAATTTTTGTAATTTTTGTAATTTTTGTAATTTTTGTAATTTTTGTAATTTTTGTAATTTTTGTAATTTTTGTAATTTTTGTAATTTTTGTAATTTTTGTAATTTTTGTAATTTTTGTAATTTTTGTAATTTTTGTAATTTTTGTAATTTTTGTAATTTTTGTAATTTTTGTAATTTTTGTAATTTTTGTAATTTTTGTAATTTTTGTAATTTTTGTAATTTTTGTAATTTTTGTAATTTTTGTAATTTTTGTAATTTTTGTAATTTTTGTAATTTTTGTAATTTTTGTAATTTTTGTAATTTTTGTAATTTTTGTAATTTTTGTAATTTTTGTAATTTTTGTATTTTTTGTAATTTTTGTATTTTTTGTAATTTTTGTAATTTTTGTAATTTTTGTAATTTTTGTAATTTTTGTAATTTTTGTAATTTTTGTAATTTTTGTAATTTTTGTAATTTTTGTAATTTTTGTAATTTTTGTAATTTTTGTAATTTTTGTAATTTTTGTAATTTTTGTAATTTTTGTAATTTTTGTAATTTTTGTAATTTTTGTAATTTTTGTAATTTTTGTAATTTTTGTAATTTTTGTAATTTTTGTAATTTTTGTAATTTTTGTAATTTTTGTAATTTTTGTAATTTTTGTAATTTTTGTAATTTTTGTAATTTTTGTAATTTTTGTAATTTTTGTAATTTTTGTAATTTTTGTAATTTTTGTAATTTTTGTAATTTTTGTAATTTTTGTAATTTTTGTAATTTTTGTAATTTTTGTAATTTTTGTAATTTTTGTAATTTTTGTAATTTTTGTAATTTTTGTAATTTTTGTAATTTTTGTAATTTTTGTAATTTTTGTAATTTTTGTAATTTTTGTAATTTTTTGTAATTTTTGTAATTTTTGTAATTTTTGTAATTTTTGTAATTTTTGTAATTTTTGTAATTTTTGTAATTTTTGTAATTTTTGTAATTTTTGTAATTTTTGTAATTTTTGTAATTTTTGTAATTTTTGTAATTTTTGTAATTTTTGTAATTTTTGTAATTTTTGTAATTTTTGTAATTTTTGTAATTTTTGTAATTTTTGTAATTTTTGTAATTTTTGTAATTTTTGTAATTTTTGTAATTTTTGTAATTTTGTAATTTTTGTAATTTTTGTAATTTTTGTAATTTTTGTAATTTTTGTAATTTTTGTAATTTTTGTAATTTTTGTAATTTTTGTAATTTTTGTAATTTTGTAATATTTGTAATTTTTGTATTTTTTGTATTTTTTGTAATTTTTGTAATTTTTGTAATTTTTGTAATTTTTGTAATTTTTGTAATTTTTGTAATTTTTGTAATTTTTGTAATTTTTGTAATTTTTGTAATTTTTGTAATTTTTGTAATTTTTGTAATTTTTGTAATTTTTGTAATTTTTGTAATTTTTGTAATTTTTGTAATTTTTGTAATTTTTGTAATTTTTGTAATTTTTGTAATTTTTGTAATTTTTGTAATTTTTGTAATTTTTGTAATTTTTGTAATTTTTGTAATTTTTGTAATTTTTGTAATTTTTGTAATTTTTGTAATTTTTGTAATTTTTGTAATTTTTGTGATTTTTGTAATTTTTGTAATTTTGTAATTTTTGTAATTTTTGTAATTTTTGTAATTTTTGTAATTTTTGTAATTTTGTAATTTTTGTAATTTTTGTAATTTTTGTAATTTTTGTAATTTTTGTAATTTTTGTAATTTTTGTAATTTTTTGTAATTTTTGTAATTTTTGTAATTTTGTAATTTTTGTAATTTTTGTAATTTTTGTAATTTTTGTAATTTTTGTAATTTTTGTAATTTTTGTAATTTTTGTAATTTTTGTAATTTTTGTAATTTTTGTAATTTTGTAATTTTTGTAATTTTTGTAATTTTTGTAATTTTTGTAATTTTGTAATTTTGTAATTTTTGTAATTTTTGTAATTTTTGTAATTTTTGTAATTTTTGTAATTTTTGTAATTTTTGTAATTTTTGTAATTTTTGTAATTTTTGTAATTTTTGTAATTTTTGTAATTTTTGTAATTTTTGTAATTTTTGTAATTTTTGTAATTTTTGTAATTTTTGTAATTTTTGTAATTTTTGTAATTTTTGTAATTTTTGTAATTTTTGTAATTTTTGTAATTTTTGTAATTTTTGTAATTTTTGTAATTTTTGTAATTTTTGTAATTTTTGTAATTTTAGTAATTTTTTGTAATTTTTGTAATTTTGTAATTTTTGTAATTTTTGTAATTTTTGTAATTTTTGTAATTTTTGTAATTTTTGTAATTTTTGTAATTTTTGTAATTTTTGTATTTTCTGTAATTTTTGTAATTTCTGTAATTTCTGTAATTTCTGTAATTTCTGTAATTTCTGTAATTTCTGTAATTTCTGTAATTTCTGTAATTTCTGTAATTTCTGTAATTTCTGTAATTTCTGTAATTTCTGTAATTTCTGTAATTTCTGTAATTTCTGTAATTTCTGTAATTTCTGTAATTTCTGTAATTTCTGTAATTTCTGTAATTTCTGTAATTTCTGTAATTTCTGTAATTTCTGTAATTTCTGTAATTTCTGTAATTTCTGTAATTTCTGTAATTTCTGTAATTTCTGTAATTTCTGTAATTTCTGTAATTTCTGTAATTTCTGTAATTTCTGTAATTTCTGTAATTTCTGTAATTTCTGTAATTTCTGTAATTTCTGTAATTTCTGTAATTTCTGTAATTTCTGTAATTTCTGTAATTTCTGTAATTTCTGTAATTTCTGTAATTTCTGTAATTTCTGTAATTTCTGTAATTTCTGTAATTTCTGTAATTTCTGTAATTTCTGTAATTTCTGTAATTTCTGTAATTTCTGTAATTTCTGTAATTTCTGTGAATTTCTGTAATTTCTGTAATTTCTGTAATTTCTGTAATTTCTGTAATTTCTGTAATTTCTGTAATTTCTGTAATTTCTGTAATTTCTGTAATTTCTGTAATTTCTGTAATTTCTGTAATTTCTGTAATTTCTGTAATTTCTGTAATTTCTGTAATTTCTGTAATTTCTGTAATTTCTGTAATTTCTGTAATTTCTGTAATTTCTGTAATTTCTGTAATTTCTGTAATTTCTGTAATTTCTGTAATTTCTGTAATTTCTGTAATTTCTGTAATTTCTGTAATTTCTGTAATTTCTGTAATTTCTGTAATTTCTGTAATTTCTGTAATTTCTGTAATTTCTGTAATTTCTGTAATTTCTGTAATTTCTGTAATTTCTGTAATTTCTGTAATTTCTGTAATTTCTGTAATTTCTGTAATTTCTGTAATTTCTGTAATTTTTGTAATTTCTGTAATTTCTGTAATTTTTGTAATTTCTGTAATTTCTGTAATTTCTGTAATTTCTGTAATTTCTGTAATTTCTGTAATTTCTGTAATTTCTGTAATTTCTTTCTGTAATTTCTGTAATTTTCTGTAATTTCTGTAATTTCTGTAATTTCTGTAATTTCTGTAATTTCTGTAATTTCTGTAATTTCTGTAATTTCTGTAATTTCTGTAATTTCTGTAATTTCTGTAATTTCTGTAATTTCTGTAATTTCTGTAATTTCTGTAATTTCTGTAATTTCTGTAATTTCTGTAATTTCTGTAATTTCTGTAATTTCTGTAATTTCTGTAATTTCTGTAATTTCTGTAATTTCTGTAATTTCTGTAATTTCTGTAATTTCTGTAATTTCTGTAATTTCTGTAATTTCTGTAATTTCTGTAATTTCTGTAATTTCTGTAATTTCTGTAATTTCTGTAATTTCTGTAATTTCTGTAATTTCTGTAATTTCTGTAATTTCTGTAATTTCTGTAATTTCTGTAATTTCTGTAATTTCTGTAATTTCTGTAATTTCTGTAATTTCTGTAATTTCTGTAATTTCTGTAATTTCTGTAATTTCTGTAATTTCTGTAATTTCTGTAATTTCTGTAATTTCTGTAATTTCTGTAATTTCTGTAATTTCTGTAATTTCTGTAATTTCTGTAATTTCTGTAATTTCTGTAATTTCTGTAATTTCTGTAATTTCTGTAATTTCTGTAATTTCTGTAATTTCTGTAATTTCTGTAATTTCTGTAATTTCTGTAATTTCTGTAATTTCTGTAATTTCTGTAATTTCTGTAATTTCTGTAATTTCTGTAATTTCTGTAATTTCTGTAATTTCTGTAATTTCTGTAATTTCTGTAATTTCTGTAATTTCTGTAATTTCTGTAATTTCTGTAATTTCTGTAATTTCTGTAATTTCTGTAATTTCTGTAATTTCTGTAATTTCTGTAATTTCTGTAATTTCTGTAATTTCTGTAATTTCTGTAATTTCTGTAATTTCTGTAATTTCTGTAATTTCTGTAATTTCTGTAATTTCTGTAATTTCTGTAATTTCTGTAATTTCTGTAATTTCTGTAATTTCTGTAATTTCTGTAATTTCTGTAATTTCTGTAATTTCTGTAATTTCTGTAATTTCTGTAATTTCTGTAATTTCTGTAATTTCTGTAATTTCTGTAATTTCTGTAATTTCTGTAATTTCTGTAATTTCTGTAATTTCTGTAATTTCTGTAATTTCTGTAATTTCTGTAATTTCTGTAATTTCTGTAATTTCTGTAATTTCTGTAATTTCTGTAATTTCTGTAATTTCTGTAATTTCTGTAATTTCTGTAATTTCTGTAATTTCTGTAATTTCTGTAATTTCTGTAATTTCTGTAATTTCTGTAATTTCTGTAATTTCTGTAATTTCTGTAATTTCTGTAATTTCTGTAATTTCTGTAATTTTTGTAATTTCTGTAATTTTTGTAATTTCTGTATTTTCTGTATTTTCTGTAATTTCTGTAATTTCTGTAATTTCTGTAATTTCTGTAATTTCTGTAATTTCTGTAATTTCTGTAATTTCTGTAATTTCTGTAATTTCTGTAATTTCTGTAATTTCTGTAATTTCTCTAATTTCTGTAATTTCTGTAATTTCTGTAATTTCTGTAATTTCTGTAATTTCTGTAATTTCTGTAATTTCTGTAATTTCTGTAATTTCTGTAATTTCTGTAATTTCTGTAATTTCTGTAATTTCTGTAATTTCTGTAATTTCTGTAATTTCTGTAATTTTTGTAATTTCTGTAATTTCTGTAATTTCTGTAATTTCTGTAATTTCTGTAATTTCTGTAATTTCTGTAATTTCTGTAATTTCTGTAATTTCTGTAATTTCTGTAATTTCTGTAATTTCAGTAATTCCTGTAATTTCTGAAATTACAGAAATTACAGAAATTATGTAATTTCTGTAATTTCTGTAATTTCTGTAATTTCTGTAATTTCTGTAATTTCTGTAATTCCTGTAATTTCTGTAATTTCTGTAATTTCTGTAATTTCTGTAATTTCTGTAATTTCTGTAATTTCTGTAATTTCTGTAATTTCTGTAATTTCTGTAATTTCTGTAATTTCTGTAATTTCTGTAATTTCTGTAATTTCTGTAATTTCTGTAATTTCTGTAATTTCTGTAATTTCTGTAATTTCTGTAATTTCTGTAATTTTTGTAATTTTTGTATTTTCTGTAATTTTTGTAATTTTTGTAATTTTTGTAATTTCTGTAATTTCTGTAATTTCTGTAATTTCTGTAATTTCTGTAATTTCTGTAATTTCTGTAATTTCTGTAATTTCTGTAATTTCTGTAATTTCTGTAATTTCTGTAATTTCTGTAATTTCTGTAATTTCTGTAATTTCTGTAATTTCTGTAATTTCTGTAATTTTTGTAATTTTTGTAATTTTTGTAATATTTGTAATTTTTGTAATTTTTGTAATATTTGTAATTTTTGTAATTTTTGTAATTTTTGTAATTTTTGTAATTTTTGTAATTTTTGTAATTTTTGTAATTTTTGTAATTTTTGTAATTTTTGTAATTTTTGTAATTTTTGTAATTTTTGTAATTTTTGTAATTTTTGTAATTTTTGTAATTTTTGTAATTTTTGTAATTTTGTAATTTTTGTAATTTTTGTAATTTTTGTAATTTTTGTAATTTTTGTAATTTTTGTAATTTTGTATTTTTGTAATTTTTGTAATTTTTGTAATTTTTGTAATTTTTGTAATTTTTGTAATTTTTGTAATTTTTGTAATTTTTGTAATTTTTGTAATTTTTGTAATTTTTGTAATTTTTGTAATTTTTGTAATTTTTGTAATTTTTGTAATTTTTGTAATTTTTGTAATTTTTGTAATTTTTGTAATTTTTGTAATTTTTGTAATTTTTGTAATTTTTGTAATTTTTGTAATTTTTGTAATTTTTGTAATTTTTGTAATTTTTGTAATTTTTGTAATTTTTGTAATTTTTGTAATTTTTGTAATTTTTGTAATTTTTGTAATTTTTGTAATTTTTGTAATTTTTGTAATTTTTGTAATTTTTGTAATTTTTGTAATTTTTGTAATTTTTGTAATTTTTGTAATTTTTGTAATTTTTGTAATTTTTGTAATTTTTGTAATTTTTGTAATTTTTGTAATTTTTGTAATTTTTGTAATTTTTTGTAATTTTTGTAATTTTTGTAATTTTTGTAATTTTTGTAATTTTTGTATTTTTTGTAATTTTTGTAATTTTTGTAATTTTTGTAATTTTTGTAATTTTTGTAATTTTTGTAATTTTTGTAATTTTTGTAATTTTTGTAATTTTTGTAATTTTTGTAATTTTTGTAATTTTTGTAATTTTTGTAATTTTTGTAATTTTTGTAATTTTTGTAATTTTTGTATTTTTTGTAATTTTTGTAATTTTTGTAATTTTTGTAATTTTTGTAATTTTTGTAATTTTTGTAATTTTTGTAATTTTTGTAATTTTTGTAATTTTTGTAATTTTTGTAATTTTTGTAATTTTTGTAATTTTTGTAATTTTGTAATTTTTGTAATTTTGTAATTTTTGTAATTTTTGTAATTTTTGTAATTTTTGTAATTTTTGTAATTTTTGTAATTTTTGTAATTTTTGTAATTTTTGTAATTTTTGTAATTTTTGTAATTTTTGTAATTTTTGTAATTTTTGTAATTTTTGTAATTTTTGTAATTTTTGTAATTTTTGTAATTTTTGTAATTTTGTAATTTTTGTAATTTTTGTAATTTTTGTAATTTTTGTAATTTTTGTAATTTTTGTAATTTTTGTAATTTTTGTAATTTTTGTAATTTTTGTAATTTTTGTAATTTTTGTAATTTTTGTAATTTTTGTAATTTTTGTAATTTTTGTAATTTTTGTAATTTTTGTAATTTTTGTAATTTTTGTAATTTTTGTAATTTTTGTAATTTTTGTAATTTTTGTAATTTTTGTAATTTTTGTAATTTTTGTAATTTTTGTAATTTTTGTAATTTTTGTAATTTTTGTAATTTTTGTAATTTTTGTAATTTTTGTAATTTTTGTAATTTTTGTAATTTTTGTAATTTTTGTAATTTTTGTAATTTTTGTAATTTTTGTAATTTTTGTAATTTTTGTAATTTTTGTAATTTTTGTAATTTTTGTAATTTTTGTAATTTTTGTAATTTTTGTAATTTTTGTAATTTTTGTAATTTTTGTAATTTTTGTAATTTTTGCAATTTTTGTAAATTTTGTAATTTTTGTAATTTTTGTAATTTTTGTAATTTTTGTAATTTTGTAATTTTTGTAATTTTTGTAATTTTTGTAATTTTTGTAATTTTTGTAATTTTTGTAATTTTTGTAATTTTTGTAATTTTTGTAATTTTTGTAATTTTTGTAATTTTTGTAATTTTTGTAATTTTTGTAATTTTTGTAATTTTTGTAATTTTTGTAATTTTTGTAATTTTTGTAATTTTTGTAATTTTTGTAATTTTTGTAATTTTTGTAATTTTTGTAATTTTTGTAATTTTTGTAATTTTTGTAATTTTTGTATTTTTTGTAATTTTTGTAATTTTTGTAATTTTTGTAATTTTTGTAATTTTTGTAATTTTTGTAATTTTTGTAATTTTTGTAATTTTTGTAATTTTTGTAATTTTTGTAATTTTTGTAATTTTTGTAATTTTTGTAATTTTTGTATTTTTTGTATTTTTGTAATTTTTGTATTTTTTGTAATTTTTGTAATTTTTGTAATTTTTGTAATTTTTGTAATTTTTGTAATTTTTGTAATTTTTGTAATTTTTGTAATTTTTTGTAATTTTTGTAATTTTTGTAATTTTTGTAATTTTTGTAATTTTTGTAATTTTTGTAATTTTTGTAATTTTTGTAATTTTTTGTAATTTTTGTAATTTTTGTAATTTTTGTAATTTTTGTAATTTTGTAATTTTTGTAATTTTTTGTAATTTTTGTAATTTTTGTAATTTTTGTAATTTTTGTAATTTTTGTAATTTTTGTAATTTTTGTAATTTTTGTAATTTTTGTAATTTTTGTAATTTTTGTAATTTTTGTAATTTTTGTAATTTTTGTAATTTTTGTAATTTTTGTAATTTTTGTAATTTTTGTAATTTTTGTAATTTTTGTAATTTTTGTAATTTTTGTAATTTTTGTAATTTTGTAATTTTTGTAATTTTTGTAATTTTTGTAATTTTTGTAATTTTTGTAATTTTTGTAATTTTTGTAATTTTTGTAATTTTTGTAATTTTTGTAATTTTTGTAATTTTTGTAATTTTTGTAATTTTTGTAATTTTTGTAATTTTTGTAATTTTTGTAATTTTTGTAATTTTTGTAATTTTTGTAATTTTTGTAATTTTTGTAATTTTTGTAATTTTTGTAATTTTTGTATTTTTTGTAATTTTTGTAATTTTTGTAATTTTTGTAATTTTTGTAATTTTTGTAATTTTTGTAATTTTTGTAATTTTTGTAATTTTTGTAATTTTTGTAATTTTTGTAATTTTTGTAATTTTTGTAATTTTTGTGATTTTTGTAATTTTTTTTTTTTTTTTTTGTTTATTTTAGGACCTTTGTAACTATAGTCATTTAGGTCCGTCGAAAATTAGTAGGTACATTGCAAATTCACTATGTTGATATCAAATTTTGTCAAACAGATTAATTTCTTTGAAGAACTGAATTACAGTTTTCCCCTCTTTCCTGGTCGTCTGCCAGGGCTTCTCGCATGTTCGCCATTAGTCCTGTTCGCATTCGCTCTTCGTTGAGTGCAGCACAGTTAACGATGATATGTTTCACTGAAAGAATGTCGTCGCAGAATTGACATCGGGGTGCTTCGGTTTTCTCGAGCAAGTAGCCATGTGTGAGAGCTGTGTGACCTATTCGTAATCTGGATAGTTTCACACTCTCCTGTCGGTTTTCTCCTATTGCCTGTGTAAATGGTTTAACGTTATTTTTAATTTCACGTAGTTTGTTGTGCTTCTCTTGTTCCCAGCTACGTTGCCACCTCCAATATATGCGGTTCTTTAAAGCGGTTTTGAATTCGTTAGTGTCAACGAAATCGTAGTCCATTCGAGCGGATTTTAAGGCCAGTTTCGCCTCTTGATCCGCCTTTTCATTCCCTGCAATACCGATGTGGCTTGGGACCCAGCATATAATCACCTCAGTACCTTTGTTCCTTGCTCGCGCATACAGCGCGCCAACTTCGTCCTTCCACCTGCTGGTTGTTTTTCGCATTTCTAAAGATGATAGTACGCTCATAGAGTCAGTACATATGACGTAAGCTCCAACCTGCTGCTGGTTAACCACCCATTCTAGTGCATCCTTCACTGCCAGACTTTCGGCGGTGAATATGCTACACATGTGGTGTATCCTCTTTTTGATTACCAGGTCTCCCGAAACTACGCTATACCCACACCTGTCCTCAGTCTTCGATCCATCTGTGTAGATGTACTGGTGGATACGGTATTTCGTGCTCTTCAACTTTTTTGAATAGCAGTCGTAATTCAGCTGGATTCGCACCTTGCTTCACGTTCGTGAACAGGCTCTTGTCTGTCGGTATCTTTTTCTTTTCCCAAGGTGCAGTGCTTGGGCGCGTAAATATTTTTAGCTTTGGTATGCTGATTTGAAGGTCTTGCAGAACGTTATTTCCTCGGACTCTTGTTGAATTGACTTCTTTAGCCCTGCTCGTCCCCCAGAGCTCTCCACTATCCTGCGTTTCTTCACTAGATGAGAGGCAACCCTCACTTACTTGTCCATCATCGTTGTTGCTCTCATTTTCCCCAACATTATCCAGGGCTCGTCTCCGTGCCGCAAAAATCGCAGTCCTCTGTTCCAGGAGCGTGCGTATGTCTGGGATGCCTGTCTCTGCTAGCAGGCTGCTTATCGGACTTGTGTGAAATGCTCCTACTATCGCTCTTAGTCCTGTGTTGTGGATCGTCTCTAATCTTTTCAGGGAAGCTTCGCTCATCCAGAAATCACCGGTGCAGCGTATAGCATTTTTTCCAACACTGTGGCCCGGTACAATTTCAGCAGCGTTTGCCTATCTCCACCCCAGTTTCTAGCAGCTACACTGCGGATGAACTGGATCCTTTGCTGACAGTTGGCTCTCACTTCCTCTACGTATTTTCGGAACTGTAGGCTTTGGTCGAAAATCACTCCTAGGCACCTGTGACTGTTTTCTCGGGGGATGAGTGTACCGTTCAGTAGTAATGTGTTCGGGTTGCATGGTTTACGAGAACGCAGGTTCCGAAAGATAACTGTTGCGCTTTTTTCAGCAGATATTTTGAACCCGGTTTCCGCTTCCCATTTTTCGACCGTTTTCAAAGCGATTTGCAGCTGGTGCTCGGCAGCTTTTGCGTTCTCTCCACTGGCAATTAGGACTATGTCGTCGGCATATATAAGGCACTTTACATTTGTAGGCAGATATTGAGTAATAGTGTCGATTGCAATCAGGAACATGCTTACGCTTAACACCGATCCCTGGCAAAGTCCTGTTTCCATAACTTTTTCGTTGGACAACACTCCATTCGCTAGGACTCTAAAGGTCCTGACGCTTAACATTTTTTCCAGGAACCTTAGCATCTCGCCTCCAATACTCCACTCGTTTAGCCTCTGAAGGATGAGCCTCCTCCAGGTTGTATCATAGGCTTTGGAGACGTCCAGGAAAACCACTTGCGTATACTGGTTTTTTGACATCGCTTTTCTGATTTCATCCTCCATTTCCGCTAGATGATCAACAGTGGTTCGACCTTTCCTGAATGCGTACTGGTGAGAGTTGAGCAACTTTCTGGATTCAAGCAGATGAACTAGGCGGTTGTTTATCATTCGCTCGAACACCTTGCCCATACAGCTGTTGAGATATATGGGTCTATAGCTTCGAGGGTTGGTGCGCTCACCTTTCCCCTTGTAAATCGGCACCACTATCGATTTGGTCCACTCAGTAGGAAACATCGATTCTGACCACAACCGGTTGTATGCGTCGAGGAGTTGCAATTTGCAGTCTGGTGGTAAATTACGGATCATCGCATAGTGAACGTCGTCAGGACCTGGTGAGGACCCGCGTAGTCCTTCCAGCGCTTCTTCCAGCTCGTGAAGCTTGTAGGCTTGGTTGTATTCAGCTTCCGGTTGGTTTGGGATGTTCAGGCAATTAGCTTCGCTGTGTTTCTTTCGTTCCAGGAATTCCGACTCATACGCTGCGTTACTTGATGTTTCTTCGAAAGAGTTTCCCAAAAGTTCTGCAATTGCTGTATCTTCGGTGGCGGTATCTCCATTCAGCGTTATGGCGTTGATACGGTCGCTTTTTCTTTTTCCCTGTATCTGACGGTATTTGCTCCACATGTCCTTGGTAGGGGTTTGAGCGTTGAAGCTATTAGCCGTCTTTTCCCAGCACGCCTTCTTTGCCTTTTGGACTGCCTCTCTGGCGGAGGTTCTAGCCGTACGATATGCTTTGGAAAGCTCTTCTTTTGCATCAGCTTGGTCGTTGGACGATTTCAATTTTCTTAAAACCTTTTTCCTGGCTTTAATCTTGGAAGCTATGTCATCATTCCACCAATGAACGCATTTCTTCCCAGTGTGGCCCTTTGTTTTTGCGATGGATTCCATAGCAGATTTGAGTATCTGCTGCGTGATTTCGTCGATTTGATCTGCGGTGTCGTCTTTCCGTTCGAAGTTTACCAGGGATTGGTACAATTCCCAATTGGCCTCTTCAATTTTCCATTTCGCTCGCGTCTTTTGTCTCGGTAGCTCTCCTGGCAAGGTAATGATCATTGGTATGTGGTCACTACCGTGAGAGTCGTCGTATGTGGACCAGTCCAACAGTCCTGCTAGATCCATCGAACAGCAGGCAATATCGATACAAGATAAAGTACCCGTAGCGTGATTGACGTGGGTGGGTTCGCCTGTGTTCAGCACAGTTAAATCCCTCTGCTCTACGAAGTCCACTATAATCTGTCCACGTGCACTAATGTGTGTGGACCCCCAAAGAGGGTGGTGGCCATTCAGGTCGCCGACTAGTAAGAGAGGGTTATCGCTGTGTGTGGTTAGTTCAGTCAGCTCATCACAGGTGACTTCTTCGCTGGGTGGGAGGTAGACGTTCATGATGGTCAAGTTCAAGGGTTGACCTACCTTGACAGTTATGGCCTCTAATCGAGTATTGATTTCTATTGTAATTTTTGTAATTTTTGTAATTTTTGTAATTTTTGTAATTTTTGTAATTTTTGTAATTTTTGTAATTTTTGTAATTTTTGTAATTTTTGTAATTTTTGTAATTTTTGTAATTTTTGTAATTTTTGTAATTTTTGTAATTTTTGTAATTTTTGTAATTTTTGTAATTTTTGTAATTTTTGTAATTTTTGTAATTTTTGTAATTTTTGTAATTTTTGTAATTTTTGTAATTTTTGTAATTTTTGTAATTTTTGTAATTTTTGTAATTTTTGTAATTTTTGTAATTTTTGTAATTTTTGTAATTTTTGTAATTTTTGTAATTTTTGTAATTTTTGTAATTTTTGTAATTTTTGTAATTTTTGTAATTTTTGTAATTTTTGTAATTTTTGTAATTTTTGTAATTTTTGTAATTTTTGTAATTTTTGTAATTTTTGTAATTTTTGTAATTTTTGTAATTTTTGTAATTTTTGTAATTTTTGTAATTTTTGTAATTTTTGTAATTTTCGAAAATTTTTGAAATTTTTGTAATTTTTGTAATTTTTGTAATTTTTGTAATTTTTGTAATTTTTGTAATTTTTGTAATTTTTGTAATTTTTGTAATTTTTGTAATTTTTGTAATTTTTGTAATTTTTGTAATTTTTGTAATTTTTGTAATTTTTGTAATTTTTGTAATTTTTGTAATTTTTGTAATTTTTGTAATTTTTGTAATTTTTGTAATTTTTGTAATTTTTGTAATTTTTGTAATTTTTGTAATTTTTGTAATTTTTGTAATTTTTGTAATTTTTGTAATTTTTGTAATTTTTGTAATTTTTGTAATTTTTGTAATTTTTGTAATTTTTGTAATTTTTGTAATTTTTGTAATTTTTGTAATTTTTGTAATTTTTGTAATTTTTGTAATTTTTGTAATTTTTGTAATTTTTGTAATTTTTGTAATTTTTGTAATTTTTGTAATTTTTGTAATTTTTGTAATTTTTGTAATTTTTGTAATTTTTGTAATTTTTGTAATTTTTGTAATTTTTGTAATTTTTGTAATTTTTGTAATTTTTCTAATTTTTGTAATTTTTGTAATTTTTGTAATTTTTGTAATTTTTGTAATTTTTGTAATTTTTGTAATTTTTGTAATTTTTGTAATTTTTGTAATTTTTGTAATTTTCGAAAATTTTTGAAATTTTTGTAATTTTTGTAATTTTTGTAATTTTTGTAATTTTTGTAATTTTTGTAATTTTTGTAATTTTTGTAATTTTTGTAATTTTTGTAATTTTTGTAATTTTTGTAATTTTTGTAATTTTTGTAATTTTTGTAATTTTTGTAATTTTTGTAATTTTTGTAATTTTTGTAATTTTTGTAATTTTTGTAATTTTTGTAATTTTTGTAATTTTTGTAATTTTTGTAATTTTTGTAATTTTTGTAATTTTTGTAATTTTTGTAATTTTTGTAATTTTTGTAATTTTTGTAATTTTTGTAATTTTTGTAATTTTTGTAATTTTTGTAATTTTTGTAATTTTTGTAATTTTTGTAATTTTTGTAATTTTTGTAATTTTTGTAATTTTTGTAATTTTTGTAATTTTTGTAATTTTTGTAATTTTTGTAATTTTTGTAATTTTTGTAATTTTTGTAATTTTTGTAATTTTTGTAATTTTTGTAATTTTTGTAATTTTTATAATTTTTATAATTTTTGTAATTTTTGTAATTTTTGTAATTTTTGTAATTTTTGTAATTTTTGTAATTTTTGTAATTTTTGTGATTTTTGTAATTTTTGTAATTTTTGTAATTTTTGTAATTTTTGTAATTTTTGTAATTTTTGTAATTTTTGTAATTTTTGTAATTTTTGTAATTTTTGTAATTTTTGTAATTTTTGTAATTTTTGTAATTTTTGTAATTTTTGTAATTTTTGTATTTTTTGTAATTTTTGTAATTTTTGTAACTTTTGTAATTTTTGTAATTTTTGTAATTTTTTTAATTTTTTTAATTTTTGTAATTTTTGTAATTTTTGTAATTTTTGTAATTTTTGTAATTTTTGTAATTTTTGTAATTTTTGTAATTTTTGTAATTTTTGTAATTTTTGTAATTTTTGTAATTTTTGTAATTTTTGTAATTTTTGTAATTTTTGTAATTTTTGTAATTTTTGTAATTTTTGTAATTTTTGTAATTTTGGTAATTTTTGTAATTTTTGTAATTTTTGTAATTTTTGTAATTTTTGTAATTTTTGTAATTTTTGTAATTTTTGTAATTTTTGTAATTTTTGTAATTTTTGTAATTTTTGTAATTTTTGTAATTTTTGTAATTTTTGTAATTTTTGTAATTTTTGTAATTTTTGTAATTTTTGTAATTTTTGTAATTTTTGTAATTTTTGTAATTTTTGTAATTTTTGTAATTTTTGTAATTTTTGTAATTTTTGTAATTTTTGTAATTTTTGTAATTTTTGTAATTTTTGTAATTTTTGTAATTTTTGTAATTTTTGTAATTTTTGTAATTTTCGAAAATTTTTGAAATTTTTGTAATTTTTGTAATTTTTGTAATTTTTGTAATTTTTGTAATTTTTGTAATTTTTGTAATTTTTGTAATTTTTGTAATTTTTGTAATTTTTGTAATTTTTGTAATTTTTGTAATTTTTGTAATTTTTGTAATTTTTGTAATTTTTGTAATTTTTGTAATTTTTGTAATTTTTGTAATTTTTGTAATTTTTGTAATTTTTGTAATTTTTGTAATTTTCGAAAATTTTTGAAATTTTTGTAATTTTTGTAATTTTTGTAATTTTTGTAATTTTTGTAATTTTTGTAATTTTTGTAATTTTTGTAATTTTTGTAATTTTTGTAATTTTTGTAATTTTTGTAATTTTTGTAATTTTTGTAATTTTTGTAATTTTTGTAATTTTTGTAATTTTTGTAATTTTTGTAATTTTTGTAATTTTTGTAATTTTTGTAATTTTTGTAATTTTTGTAATTTTTGTAATTTTTGTAATTTTTGTAATTTTTGTAATTTTTGCAATTTTTGTAATTTTTGTAATTTTTGTAATTTTTGTAATTTTTGTAATTTTTGTAATTTTTGTAATTTTTGTAATTTTTGTAATTTTCGTAATTTTTGTAATTTTTGTAATTTTTGTAATTTTTGTAATTTTTGTAATTTTTGTAATTTTTGTAATTTTTGTAATTTTTGTAATTTTTGTAATTTTTGTAATTTTTGTAATTTTTGTAATTTTCGAAAATTTTTGAAATTTTTGTAATTTTTGTAATTTTTGTAATTTTTGTAATTTTTGTAATTTTTGTAATTTTTGTAATTTTTGTAATTTTTGTAATTTTTGTAATTTTTGTAATTTTTGTAATTTTTGTAATTTTTGTAATTTTTGTAATTTTTGTAATTTTTGTAATTTTTGTAATTTTTGTAATTTTTGTAATTTTTGTAATTTTTGTAATTTTTGTAATTTTTGTAATTTTTGTAATTTTTGTAATTTTTGTAATTTTTGTAATTTTTGTAATTTTTGTAATTTTTGTAATTTTTGTAATTTTTGTAATTTTTGTAATTTTTGTAATTTTTGTAATTTTTGTAATTTTTGTAATTTTTGTAATTTTTGTAATTTTTGTAATTTTTGTAATTTTTGTAATTTTTGTAATTTTTGTAATTTTTGTAATTTTTGTAATTTTTGTAATTTTTGTAATTTTTGTAATTTTTGTAATTTTTGTAATTTTTGTAATTTTTGTAATTTTTGTAATTTTTGTAATTTTTGTAATTTTTGTAATTTTTGTAATTTTTGTAATTTTTGTAATTTTTGTAATTTTTGTAATTTTTGTAATTTTTGTAATTTTTGTAATTTTTGTAATTTTTGTAATTTTTGTAATTTTTGTAATTTTTGTAATTTTTATAATTTTTATAATTTTTGTAATTTTTGTAATTTTTGTAATTTTTGTAATTTTTGTAATTTTTGTAATTTTTGTAATTTTTGTAATTTTTGTAATTTTTGTAATTTTTGTAATTTTTGTAATTTTTGTAATTTTTGTAATTTTTGTAATTTTTGTAATTTTTGTAATTTTTGTAATTTTTGTAATTTTTGTAATTTTTGTAATTTTTGTAATTTTTGTAATTTTTGTAATTTTTGTAATTTTTGTAATTTTTGTAATTTTTGTAATTTTTGTAATTTTTGTAATTTTTGTAATTTTTGTAATTTTTGTAATTTTTGTAATTTTTGTAATTTTTGTAATTTTTGTAATTTTTGTAATTTTTGTAATTTTTGTAATTTTTGTAATTTTTGTAATTTTTGTAATTTTTGTAATTTTTGTAATTTTTGTAATTTTTGTAATTTTTGTAATTTTTGTAATTTTTGTAATTTTTGTAATTTTTGTAATTTTTGTAATTTTTGTAATTTTTGTAATTTTTGTAATTTTTGTAATTTTTGTAATTTTTGTAATTTTTGTAATTTTTGTAATTTTTGTAATTTTTGTAATTTTTGTAATTTTTGTAATTTTTGTAATTTTTGTAATTTTTGTAATTTTTGTATTTTTTGTAATTTTTGTAATTTTTGTAATTTTTGTAATTTTTGTAATTTTTGTAATTTTTGTAATTTTTGTAATTTTTGTAATTTTTGTAATTTTTGTAATTTTTGTAATTTTTGTAATTTTTGTAATTTTTGTAATTTTTGTAATTTTTGTAATTTTTGTAATTTTTGTAATTTTTGTAATTTTTGTAATTTTTGTAATTTTTGTAATTTTTGTAATTTTTGTAATTTTTGTAATTTTTGTAATTTTTGTAATTTTTGTAATTTTTGTAATTTTTGTAATTTTTGTAATTTTTGTAATTTTTGTAATTTTTGTAATTTTTGTAATTTTTGTAATTTTTGTAATTTTTATAATTTTTATAATTTTTATAATTTTTATAATTTTTGTAATTTTTGTAATTTTTGTAATTTTTGTAATTTTTGTAATTTTTGTAATTTTTGTAATTTTTGTAATTTTTGTAATTTTTGTAATTTTTGTAATTTTTGTAATTTTTGTAATTTTTGTAATTTTTGTAATTTTTGTAATTTTTGTAATTTTTGTAATTTTTGTAATTTTTGTAATTTTTGTAATTTTTGTAATTTTTGTAATTTTTGTAATTTTTGTAATTTTTGTAATTTTTGTAATTTTTGCAATTTTTGTAATTTTTGTAATTTTTGTAATTTTTGTAATTTTTGTAATTTTTGTAATTTTTGTAATTTTTGTAATTTTTGTAATTTTTGTAATTTTTGTAATTTTTGTAATTTTTGTAATTTTTGTAATTTTTGTAATTTTTGTAATTTTTGTAATTTTTGTAATTTTTGTAATTTTTGTAATTTTTGTAATTTTTGTAATTTTTGTAATTTTTGTAATTTTTGTAATTTTTGTAATTTTTGCAATTTTTGCAATTTTTGTAATTTTTGTAATTTTTGTAATTTTTGTAATTTTTGTAATTTTTGTAATTTTTGTAATTTTTGTAATTTTTGTAATTTTTGTAATTTTTGTAATTTTTGTAATTTTTGTAATTTTTGTAATTTTTGTAATTTTTGTAATTTTTGTAATTTTTGTAATTTTTGTAATTTTTGTAATTTTTGTAATTTTTGTAATTTTTGTAATTTTTGTAATTTTTGTAATTTTTGTAATTTTTGTAACTTTTGTAACTTTTGTAATTTTTGTAATTTTTGTAATTTTTGTAATTTTTGTAATTTTTGTAATTTTTGTAATTTTTGTAATTTTTGTAATTTTTGTAATTTTTGTAATTTTTGTAATTTTTGTAATTTTTGTAATTTTTGTAATTTTTGTAATTTTTGTAATTTTTGTAATTTTTGTAATTTTTGTAATTTTTGTAATTTTTGTAATTTTTGTAATTTTTGTAATTTTTGTAATTTTTGTAATTTTTGTAATTTTTGTAATTTTTGTAATTTTTGTAATTTTTGTAATTTTTGTAATTTTTGTAATTTTTGTAATTTTTGTAATTTTTGTAATTTTTGTAATTTTTGTAATTTTTGTAATTTTTGTAATTTTTGTAATTTTTGTAATTTTTGTAATTTTTGTAATTTTTGTAATTTTTGTAATTTTTGTAATTTTTGTAATTTTTGTAATTTTTGTAATTTTTGTAATTTTTGTAATTTTTGTAATTTTTGTAATTTTTGTAATTTTTGTAATTTTTGTAATTTTTGTAATTTTTGTAATTTTTGTAATTTTTGTAATTTTTGTAATTTTTGTAATTTTTGTAATTTTTGTAATTTTTGTAATTTTTGTAATTTTTGTAATTTTTGTAATTTTTGTAATTTTTGTAATTTTTGTAATTTTTGTAATTTTTGTAATTTTTGTAATTTTTGTAATTTTTGTAATTTTTGTAATTTTTGTAATTTTTGTAATTTTTGTAATTTTTGTAATTTTTGTAATTTTTGTAATTTTTGTAATTTTTGTAATTTTTGTAATTTTTGTAATTTTTGTAATTTTTGTAATTTTTGTAATTTTTGTAATTTTTGTAATTTTTGTAATTTTTGTAATTTTTGTAATTTTTGTAATTTTTGTAATTTTTGTAATTTTTGTAATTTTTGTAATTTTTGTAATTTTTGTAATTTTTGTAATTTTTGTAATTTTTGTAATTTTTGTAATTTTTGTAATTTTTGTAATTTTTGTAATTTTTGTAATTTTTGTAATTTTTGTAATTTTTGTAATTTTTGTAATTTTTGTAATTTTTGTAATTTTTGTAATTTTTGTAATTTTTGTAATTTTTGTAATTTTTGTAATTTTTGTAATTTTTGTAATTTTTGTAATTTTTGTAATTTTTGTAATTTTTGTAATTTTTGTAATTTTTGTAATTTTTGTAATTTTTGTAATTTTTGTAATTTTTGTAATTTTTGTAATTTTTGTAATTTTTGTAATTTTTGTAATTTTTGTAATTTTTGTAATTTTTGTAATTTTTGTAATTTTTGTAATTTTTGTAATTTTTGTAATTTTTGTAATTTTTGTAATTTTTGTAATTTTTGTAATTTTTGTAATTTTTGTAATTTTTGTAATTTTTGTAATTTTTGTAATTTTTGTAATTTTTGTAATTTTTGTAATTTTTGTAATTTTTGTAATTTTTGTAATTTTTGTAATTTTTGTAATTTTTGTAATTTTTGTAATTTTTGTAATTTTTGTAATTTTTGTAATTTTTGTAATTTTTGTAATTTTTGTAATTTTTGTAATTTTTGTAATTTCTGTAATTTTTGTAATTTTTGTAATTTTTATTTTTTAGTAATTTTTGTAATTTTTGTAATTTTTGTAATTTTTGTAATTTTTGTAATTTTTGTAATTTTTGTAATTTTTGTAATTTTTGTAATTTTTGTAATTTTTGTAATTTTTGTAATTTTTGTAATTTTTGTAATTTTTGTAATTTTTGTAATTTTTGTAATTTTTGTAATTTTTGTAATTTTTGTAATTTTTGTAATTTTTGTGAATTTTGCAATTTTTGAAATTTTTGCAATTATCGTAATTTTTGTATTCGTAAGGATTTTTATTCGCATCGTTATGTTTGTTATAAAAGATTTTTCTGCATTTTTTGTAATTTCCGCATTGTTTTTAAAAGGAGTCGATGGAAGAAAAGAAATCACTCTTCGTTATTTTAGATATTGTTATTTTGCTAATTATTGCTATTTTGGGCAGCATTGGTACTATTCACATTTTTGTAGTTCCTGAATTTTTTGTTACTTTTGTTAAATTTGTAATGCGCTTTGTTTGAGTATTTTTTGGGTTTAAGTTTTTTGTCGATGGGCTCTCTTCTTTTGACGGTTTTTCTTTTTTCGTAAGTTTTGTTTGTTTAAATTATGTATTTTGATTTATATTTTTTCTTATTATTTCATCGTCGTTTTTTGTATTTTTCTTTTACAAAAACTCCAATATTTATTGCGTTTTAGAATTGAAATTAGGCTTTTTCATTGCAGTTTTGCAGAATGTCCTAGTGACTCCGTATGCATTCGTCTTTTTCAAAAACGATTTGCATTGCGACATATGTTTGTCACATAATATGTTTGTAATATTTTCCAAAGGACTGGCATTTTATTCCGTTACCTAGATTTGTCTACTCAGAAAGAGTTTTGCGGTTCCATAATAATAGTTTAGTAATGAAAAAATGGACTACATATTGTGTGTGTTTAAATATATGTTTACCTCCTAAACATTCGACCACAGCGAAAAAAAATTCCTGGCTACACCACTGCAACAATCCAACACATTCGCATCTCCTTATTTCCAACGCGGCGCAACCGCCAGTTCCAGTATCAAACGTCTGTACAAACATTCGCCAACCCGGCCCAGATTTATGTCTATTTGCATTAATATTATTAAGTGTGACAGTTTTATTACATTAAATATCCACTTTTTCCGGACTCGGTCCAGCCGAGACAGACTCTTGGTCGGCCACAGCCACTCGGTTCGGAGATTGCCGGGTGTCAGTCGGTAGGTCGGTGCCAACCTAATGTATACTTGAAAAATTTATACCCAACTTGAAAGGCAGGTCAACCGGACCGGGTGCTGGTGCTCCGAAGAAGTCCTCCCCAGTCCAGAAGACGACATAATAAATTAGAAAGTATAGTTTTATCGCGTCCTTTAGGTTAGCTCGCAGGACCTACTACAATATTGTCGCAAGTGAACGGGCAGCGGAAAAGAAAAGAAACTTCTGAATTCCACACCAGAGTATGTACACTGCAACGGAGTTAGTCAGCCGGTGGAACCTGATGAATGGCATTTTGGCTTCGAGCGAACTGCGTGGGCCGACTATAGATAAACCGACGTAGCGTACGGCGGCTACACCGCACCGCCGGGGCAGCTGCTTCTCTGTTCCGTTCGACTGTTGACTTTGTTCTGCGAGAACGAAAATGCTAGAGCGGAAAACTTTTCGATAGTAGCACCGGCGACGGCGACGGCGGCGTTGTAGAAGATGTGCTCGGAGGTGGGATGAGAGGGGTCAGTTGGGTGGAAAGTTTTTTACTTCGTTACTTCGCAGATGAGCTGCTTCACGCCACGAGCTCGTAAACTGTGAAGTTATGGCTGTTTACGCTGATGATGGTGATGGAGATATTAATTGATCGTTTGTTGTGCGTGGAATAACAGAAATAAAGGGAGAGAGAGAGAGAGAGAGCGAGGGCGGAGCTGTTTGTAGCGTGGGCCGCCCGAAAGTTGAGATATTGATATTGATCGGAGGAAAAGGGCTCGAATCAATTTAGTTGAGGGATGATTTAGTTGGTACATTATGGTCACTGTACTGTGGGATATCGATTTGATGATGGGACAGGGGGAAATGGCTTTAATTATGGAGTCCATTAGGAGGTACATAATACTATTAGTTTGCGATACCGAAAAAAACAGCTGTGTGGTGTCCGTCGTTAGAAGTATTCTAGACCCAAAATGTGATTCACTGGATTCTTGTTCTCATGTTGCAAGGGGCAGCAAAAGCACAGTTCGTGATTCAAGTTGTAGCTCTGTGCCGAAGGATTAAAGGAGCTAAGATAATTTCGTAGGCATTTATTTTAATGTGTGAATATCTGTCATACTGGGTGTTTGTTTTTCATGTATTACGGTATTTAAAGAATTGACTTTCCAGTTAGTCCCTTAAACTACCCACAAATGATGCATTATCATCGAGCTGGGCGCGCCGCCGCTGTCAGAGCGAACGTTAAGTACCACAGGTGATCACTGAGCGACAGAAGGCTACAACTGCCGAAAAGTATTGGCCGTGGAGAGAATACTTTTTACCGTTAAGTAGGCAACGGTCATTCTTCCAATCGTAATGGCACGAGCGACTGCATTTCAAACCAATTTTCCATGTTCAAAATTATTAAATAGCACACGAAGACGATATTTAGCACTGCGAGAGAATTGTGAGTACAATACCACGAATCTAGAAACTTTGCTTAAATGTAGATTTTTACTTGGTTGAACCAGCGTTTTTTGAAGAGCTATTTCTGCCGGAGTTGAGGAGAAAATTCACACTACTGTTGCGAGTAGATCATGAATAATGATACATAAACAATTTAAACAACTTAATAAAATTGAAGAATAAACTTTATCGATAACTCTTCTATACTCTGGATGGTTTTCTTAAGGCTAAAATTATTTATAAAATTACCATAAATTAATATTTTTTCAAGCAATTTTACATTTCGGTTCTTTGCATTGAAGTTGCCTTCTTGTGAACTCCTTACAGGCGAGTATCACGTTTACATTCCATCGCACAACGTTGAGATTGATGGTGTTGTTACTAGACTCACTTTCGCAGATTTACTGTAGTGTAATGTTGTTCGCTTCAAGGACAATATGTTCAAAGAAATAAGATATTTGATTATAAACAATAGCACTCAGGATCATTCGAACGAAAGGGGCTTATTTCGAGTAACTTTTGTTGGATTTGCATTTCCTAGCCATATTCTCAATAATAACATTGCACAGTGGTTCAGTATGCAAATTTATCGGAAATTTTAATTTTTTTTTAGAGCTAAACAATTTTGCAGTTTACGAGATCCTTTCTTGGTGTTAACACAACAGTTGAGGTGATTCTAATTTTCCCAAATTCAAAAAATTAGCTTTTTAATCATTGATAGACCCAAAGTAAAGTTATAGAACGACACATTTTAGAAAAGTTTGCTTAAGACATGTAAGCTCTATCTGTCATACTTTTCTTTTCATAATAAATTTAAAATCTAGGTTTAGGGTGTTTCTTTGGGGTATTCATAAAAACTTTTTTATTCATATAACTTTTGCGGTATTGATTTAAAACTACCGTAGTCTTTAGATTAGTTTAAGATTGTTTAAGGGTGAATAATTTGTTTCATTGCACTACGTATCTATTATCATTGAAAGGTTACGAGCGCTTGGTTTGGTTTTTTTTGTTCGCCTTCTTGATTCTCATATGATGAATTGACTTAATTGTGAACAGCTTATCCTCACGTCCACCTACTGTTACAATGAGGCACATCCAAACAAATGTGGGGGATCTCATCGGAATGCATGCAATAAAGTTACTGGAAAATGCTTACTTTGTGGAGAAAATCATTGTGAGCATGTCTCATACCTAAATAGCTAGAAGATAAAATTAAGTGATCTATTAAGGAGAAGTCTAATCGCTACGGTGCAGAGAGGAGCAACTCGGGTCAAATCCTATTATGCCTTAATATGAACAAAAACTAGTTTTTTTTCGAGAGTTGTCCTACTGGAGCTGTAGAGCTAGGTTCTCGGAAGGGCTCCCCGTCAGAATCACATACTACAATTCGCAGACGAGACAGGCAATGTCGCCCACTAAAACACTGCAATAAGGCCAATTGTAGCGGGCCGTGATTCTGAATGTGATATTCATTGTACGGTTCAGGTATGTGCGGGCGTAGGGACTCGCGATCGCGTGTATCATCGCGAAGGGCTCGAACATTTGTACGTTAACGTGCTCGATCGCGTGTGCGTTTGTATGTCGCGTGTGCTAACGTGTATGTAACTTCGCGTGTATAAATTCTATTTCATAACCGTGCGCCTTTCGCATATTCGCGTGTGTTCTAGAATGATCGCGCGCGGACCGTGAATCTGATACTTTATTTCTGTGTACTGTTCAGATTCCAGAAGAAAGTGGGTTCTTCCATAGCATTAGAGTTCCCAGTCATGTCGCCGTAGAACGTGTGGTCTAGTGGATATGAGCTTTATTTTATTGATTGGTCCAACTGAATGTATGGACCTAAATTGCTAGAACGAAGGCTAAAGATTTCCGGGCGTGACCGATTCATGAAGGCGCGCGTTTGCGGGTTCGCGTTTGAGACCGCGTTTGTAACTTCGTAAGTACTAAAACGTTCACATAATTACCGGAGTGTTATCAAGTTTGCACGATCGCGGGCATAGGTGTGCGTAGATGATCGCGAAGGGCTTAAGCGTGGGTATGTTGACGTGCTTGTCGCGGGTGCTCACATGTATGTGACTTCGCGTGTATAAATTCGATTTTGAAACACTGTGACCATTCATATATTCGCGGACTGTCATTCTGATATTTAGTTTTCGGTGCACGGATCACATTCTCATAGGGAGTGAGTTACCCCATATCACTAGAGTTCCCGGTCATGTCGCCATGGAGCGTTTTGTTTAGTGGATATGGGAGTTATTTTTTCCTTAATTTTTCAATTTTTTTTATTAATTAACATGAACCTAGACTGTTGGTACCGAGGATAGAGACTTCCGGACGATCCCGATTCATGATTACGCAAACGCGGGAGTTGGTAGATTGACGCTTGAGATCGCGCTGGTAAGTTTATGGGCTCTAACGTTTGTACGCTGACGTGATTTTGTAACATATTTGCGTGTGTTCTTGAATGGTCGCGCGAACCGTGAGTCTGATATTGAAATCTTCGGTGTGCGGCTAAAACTCTGGCAGAGATTGGGATTCCTTATATCGATAGGGTTCCCGGTTATGTCGCCATGAGACGTCTTGTCTAATAGGTATGAGCGTATTTTCTTAATTGGTCCAGTTGAAGGCATCGACACCGGCTTCTACGATTAAGAACAGACTTCTAGACGTGACCGATTCGTAATCGCGTGCGTGAGGGCATTTTTGTAGGTTCCCGCTTGAGACAGCGTTTGAGAATGTGTGAGTGTTAAGACGATCACTATCACCATCTTTGCAGACTCAGCTGAAGGTGGGTGTAGAATGGCAGTATAGGACTCGAAAAGAAGAAATAAAGGACAATATATGAGAGATGTAATAGATTAGACAGGTACAAGATACAGCTGAAGTTATGATCATCACATGAAAGACATACATTAGTACTTCAAACACTACTAATACTTGAATAGCCAACCACCACACATAGCACATCCTTTCTCAGTTATCTATTTGTTACTGGTTGATTGTTGGTTATGAGCGGGTAAATAGAGGAATGGTATAGAACAGAAACAAGGCTCATATCAGCCCTCCCGGCCTCCTCGGTACACCACTATCGAGGCGTATTTTAATCAACATCTTAAAGCGGGCTTCTTATATAAATCAAATTCTTAGTAGTCATAATGATTGGTGGACTATTAACATGAGAACGAATTAACGTCTAGTAGTAGAACTTTGTGCAAATAGAAACTCAAAAGAG
Organism: Topomyia yanbarensis; assembly: GCF_030247195.1. Taxonomy (NCBI): domain Eukaryota; kingdom Metazoa; phylum Arthropoda; class Insecta; order Diptera; family Culicidae; genus Topomyia; species Topomyia yanbarensis. The sequence goes on along the minus strand of NC_080671.1, from coordinate 394,172,279 downwards.
CGAAGGTCCTTATATTTAGATAACTCTATTTAATCTATTGTGGCTTGGTGATGTCTACAATACCGTCAATTCCATCAACCTGCGAGAGGGTACTTATGTATTTATTAAATTAATTTAATTAGTCTATTCACGATGACGAAGTCGACCGACAAATGGACACACAATGACTCCCACTGTGAGCCCTTGTCCACGAATACCGTCATCCAATTGTGGAACAAAGTTTGCAAACACGGCACACAGCAAAAATCAACTCGCGTCGACCCGTCAGTCGGCCACGCCACCGCGCACAGACTAGTGGTTGAGCGTTGGTATGCGTAGGTGCAGAGTATGAAAAAACATAGAACATAAAAAAGGCGCATAAGCCCTCTCGGTCTCCTCGATGCACAACTATCGAGACGTAATGCAATAACCATCTTTAACCAATTGTCTGTCAGAGGTTCTGTAGCACTGATGCCGCAATATGCTTGATGATGTTTGCAATACCGTCAAACCCCTCAACCTTGGGGAGGGATTTTCACCCAGATTACAAATTGGGAGAAAAATAGCATACATCTGAACAAGCCCAATCGAAACGAATGCACGACACACAATAGTCGATCTCCCAGCTTGATTGAAAAAATACGATACTTCAATTGTTACTGCTCTTGTTCAAACGGAAAAAAACAACTTCTGATTTAAGAATATGAAGTCCTCGCTGGTTTGATTCTAGAGAATTTACTTGTACAAAAATTATAATTTTTAGCCCCATTTCGTTGATGTCTTGTCAAAAAGAAACATTCTTTTTAAATCCACATCCAGACGAAAATTTTCAAATATTATTAAATATTGTTGATCCTGCAATGGGCCGTAATAGTAATCAAAGTTGGTGGTTCGATAGACAGCAGGAGTTATTTCGAGGTGGCATACTGCATAAACATTAGAGTGACAGGGAAAAAATGACCCCTATCGGCCCACCCCTGAGTCGATTCCTAGTCCCACAAGGAGTACTTGTTCCAAATTTGAAGCGAATCGGACAAGTCTAGCTACCGGACCAACGTGCCTGAAGTTTGCATGAGATTTTTCAACAATTTACATGGAGAAAACCCACTAACTCGCCTGTTTGCCGCTAGGTGGCACTGTATGCATCGTATTATCACTGTAAGTGAAAATAAGAAAGATAATTTAATTGTTTACAACTTTGTCGAAGACTGCTAATGAATCCGGCTTTGTTAAAAGAAGTTATTAAACCTTTAACGAAGTGATATCTGAGTCAGTTTTGCATGGGGCCTAGCAGTACATTGTTGTGTATGAGTACTCGATTCCCACGAACTAAACATTTTTGTGAAATAACCGTTAGATTTAGCTCAATAGTATGTTTAGAAGAGTTGTAGTAAATAACACGAATCATATTTCGGTTAGAAAATTTTAGTTCCACGTTGTACCGCATAGAGGGCGCCAACACTAACTTTTCAACGGAATGAGATAGATATTAGGTGTCTTCTACAAAGTTGTAGAGCAGACATTTTTCAATAATTCTTCCGAACATTTTGATATTCTGTCTCTCTTCTATGAAAAGTTAGTGTTAGCGCCCTCTATTCGGTCACAGTTGGAACTAAAAATTTTCAACCAAAACATGACTTGTGTTATATAATAAAATTCTTCTGAACATACTAATGAGCTAAATCTAACAGTTATTTCACAAAAATGTTTAGTTCGTGGGAATCGAGTACTGATACACAACCATGCACAACTAGGCCCCATAGAAAACTGATTCAGACATCACTTGGTTAAAAGTTTAATAACTTCTTTTAACAAAGCCGGATTGACAAGCAGTCTTCGACAAAGTTGTAGACAATTAAATTATCTTTCTTATTTTTACTTACAGTGATAATACGATGCATATAGTGCCATCTAGCAGCAAAAATGCGAGTTAGTGGGTTTTCTCCATATAAATTGTCGAAAAATCCCATACAAACTTCAGGAGCGTTGGTCCGGTAGCTAGACTTGTCCGATTTGCTTCAAATTTGGTGCAAGTACTCCTGGTATCACTAGTAATCGAATCAGGGGTGGGCCGATTGAGTTTTCAAAAATTCATTATTTTTCTGGGCAGTCTAATATACATACTTGTCCATTTCTACCCGATCAGAAGGGCATAACTGATTTATAACAACTGGAGTTATTTATTTCAAAAATATTTTGAAACAGAACATGTTATAAATCCGGCTGGTTAGTTGTTAAAATAACAAAAAAATAAAACAAAAACCTGGCTAATGGTAACAAATTTGTAACAAAATTTGATATGATTTAAGTTAAAACTAAATGAGATATAGTTTTTTTTCCAAAAGTATATACGTCCTCTGTGACAGAACTGTATTAGTTACAATCATCTAATGATAGTGACCTAGTAACAAACGACCAATTCATAAATTGATGGTCCCATAATAGATTATGTTATAATATTGATAGTAAAGAAAACTGTCTGCAATCCACTTTCAATTCAGTTATCTGAATATAACTCCAGTTGTTGTAAATATCAACCATAGTTATAATAGTGTTATTGTTTTGTTATGCTCTTCTGATCGGGTACCGGCTACTGGTTTGTTCGCACAAACTAAACCAGTACCAAAATTAGCACTAGCTAGACCCTCATTCCTAAACCCAAAAGGTCATACGTCTTGCATGAACCAAGCCACTGGCAGGGTCCGAGTGATGTCTCGAAAGAGAAGCACAGTTTGCTGCTGAGCAAACGTCAGGCGTTTTGGTTCGCAAACCAAAAAAAACAAACTGTTGCGGATTTCGCATTCTCATCAGCAAATCTTCTGCGCTTGTCTTCCGAGACATCACTCGGAACTTACCAGTTGCTTAGTTCATGCAAGACGTATGACTTTTTTGGTTTAGGAATGAGCGTCTAACAAGTGCTAATTTTGGTACTGGTTTCGATTTATCATCTAACTGGAACGAAGATGGTGCTAGTTACTGATGTGGAGAATCCAAAAAGTTAAATATAATTTTAAGCTTAAATTGTAACATTTAGGTGGTAAAAAAATAAAATTCATTGTGTCCTGTAATGGTTGTCCTAAAATAGACTCAAGTATGTTGGTTGGTCGACTGACAGCAAAAGTTATTCTGAGCTAGTATAGTGGTATCCTCTGATTCGACCGCTCATTTCATACCTCATCAACATATATAGTTATCCAATAGCGGCGGTGCTTGTAACGCAATATTATACTTGCTCGAAGTTCGAATCGTGATGGTAATAATGGTTGCTTTCTTAATTTTTTTTATTATTATTTATAATCATCGTGCTGTTGATAGATGATACAGGAGTGGCTGCCAGATAAAAAAGCACTTAGAGTTTTTATTAAGGGGAGGTTCAAATGACCAAAAAGTAAGCAAAATTTGAAATTTATTTGGTGAGCCAAGGAAGAAACAGAAGGAAACAGTTACAGGGTTCAAAAAACTTCAAGAAGACGCTGTTCAGCCGCGGCAGCAGTAGCGCCCTTCAAAGATCAAACTGGGAAATACGTTCTCGACACCTGTGCACATGTGCAGTGTAACGCGAAGCATTGTGAGAATGTGCATAATGCCATGAATAGGTTTCTACCTGAGGCGTGCGTCTCGACCCGAGAACGTCGCATGGCGACTAGGACACCGCTTGGAATAGTGGCCTGTAGAAACTATTTTGATGGGCGGATCAAAAAACTCGTTTAACACGATATAGTAGACACTTATATCTTTTAAAAAACGCAAAGAAAAAAAATCAAATTTTCGAATGAGATCTCCTCCTTAAAGATTCAAAATATGTAAAAATATATCCACTGCATCCATTGGTTGAAAACTTTGACGGCAAAATATTGTAGCCGGTTTTGAGAAGGACGCTCAACGAACCAAGATGTTTACCCTGCCGCAAATCCTGGATAAATTCCGGAAATGCTATCTGTTTGTGAATTTTAAGGCGGCATATTCAGTGAATCGTAAATAATACTGCTTGAACACGGTTTTCCGTCAAGACTAACTCAGCTGATTCGTATGACGCTCGATTGAACAGTATCAAGCGTTAAAATAACCGGGAAGACACCCGATTAATTTGTAACGTTAGAGGGGTTGAAGCCTCTAATCTATTGTTCCACAATACTCTCAAAGTAACGGTACAATAAACACGAGATTCCATATGTGGATGATCTCACGACATCATTGGCGTTGATCGCTGAGCAGTGGAGAAATTTTTACCATTTAAAAGGGAGGCTGAGAGAATCAGACGGAATAAAAACTCTGACAAGACAAAGTAGATGGTAGTTAGTAGAGAGTGAGGTGCTTTCGCGGATGAATTCGACATCATTGGCGTTGATCGCTAAGCAGTGGAAGAGATATTTGTGCCATTTGAAAAAGAAGCTGCGAGAATCGGACTGACTACAAACTCTGGCAAGCTGCTCTGTACAGCTATGAGACATGGGCGCTGAAGCAAGCAGAATCGAGGAAGATGTGAGTAGGCATACAAGGAGACTGGCGATTGGCGATCTAAGATCAAGAAGCTCGGAAATCAACTTCACTCATAGCATCCGTTTATCTCGACTATAATAATGATAATGAAGTTGTAAAATGATAGTGGTAAAAAACCTAAATTAAATTCTTTAGGTATTTACTGCCCTGATGACCTAGGAAATTGCTCATATATGTTGGTGGGTCAATTGACCACCGAACTTATTACGAACTGCTTTACTGGTAACGCTCGGATCCTATTCTTACTACGGCAGGTAAATAAAAGACGATATGCATGTTTTTCGATCAGATATTTTACTTCATGCCGCACAACAGTCCATAATCATTTAATAGGGCGGTGTTAACAACGCAATAATATGCTCGCTCTCTGGCTGTACATTATATCTTTGAAGTTTTTACAGTAGGTAAAAATAAAAAATGCTAAGATCTCGTTGACGCAGTTTGCTGTTGCGTGTTGAGAACCTTTTCGGTGACTGCTTGTTAGAGTTGGATATAGTAGAACAGTTTTGACATTTGTAATAGATTACCCTTCTTCTAATTGCGACATAATTCGTTTGGTGTAATCATCCTTAGTGCGCGGTGCCAAATCATGGATACGAACGTCCATCATGTCGTTTTCCATATACACGGGGCTCTTGATTATAGTGTTATTAAATTCGACATCGTGTTGCATGTTCTCAGCAATGCTTGTGTTAAACTTCTAAAAGTAATCAAAACACAGTTTTTGATGTGGTGTAGCTTAATGTACGTAACTTCTGCTAGGTTAGGCTTCATTTTGACTACAACAAATTGTTCCACCTCCTGAACTGTGAGATTTATACGAGTTTTATTAAAGTAGATCGAAATCGTATTATCCCATAGCACGGGTACTTTTGATTCCTTTGCCAGACTCAATATTGTTTGTGCAATGGATATAGAACAAAGCGCTGGCTTGCTTTACTGGAACCTATAGCGGAGCGATTTTTTGTTTCCAGTAAAGCAAGATGATGGACTGTTATTTGTCGTTAGTTATCGTACATTTTACGTTATTGAAATAATTGTGCTCGGAAAGTTTTTTGACTGAATTCCAGTGAACGCAATTTAAAACAAAACATCGAATTAAAAATTCCTCTCAATGACACTTCAATTTATTTATAAACTGTCGACAAATGCATTTACAGTGTACACCATTAGGATTGCCTTCGATTTTATGCAGTGTGCGGGAAACATCTCGAATTAGGTTCGTACACCATACGTTTGATAACAGTTGAACAAATTTTGTTTTGGCACGTGCGTCTTTTCAGCCAACCTGTTGTTTTACCGCATAATGTAATGTCTGACCAAAAATCCACGGGCCTAATATTTTTCTATGAATTTCTTCAATTTCGACAAGCACTTACTGATATAAGCATGCGCATCGACTGTTTTAGGTTTGTTTGGACCGATCAGAGGCGCTGAAACACCCTTCTCAGAAATGACTTTCCACATCAACACCTTCAGCTCGAATATCGATTTACCAGCATATTCCACATGGTCTGGTGTTGATTTACTTTTATCAGTGTAATAGTCATCGTTTCCGCCAAATTTGTGGTGCGAAAATGTAAAGTTCGTTTTATTATCCAAAATGGTGAATTTTTCTATTGGAAAGTGTTTACAGTGAAGTGAACGGTAGCAAATTGGTATATTTTGAAGTGTTTCATTTTGGTACTAATTTGCGTTTATGATAATTTACGTTGTGTTTCTTCAAAAGACAGTCGACAGTTGAGCTTGAAATACCAAATGGTCTTACCAATTTGCGTGTTGATTGTCCAATCTTGTTTTTGGTACACACACTTAATTTTTTCTACCGAATCTCAGCTTTTTTGTATCTTTTGCCGAAATCTCAACAGCTGAGATCTTGGCTAACATTTTTTTTGCTGAGATATCAGTAAAAGTGACGTTTGACATCTGAGACTCGGATAATATTTCGCCGAAAATTAGTAAACAAATGTCACTTTGCTGAGATATCAGTTTCTTAATTTGCTGACTTCACGGCTGTTGGGAAATTATCGAACTGAATTGAGTGTGAATGATTTGTTCTAGCACATAATTTTTGAGGATGAACCCATTCCTGTTTATTTTGCGGATTTGCCATCACGGCAATCCATCAAAACATCGAAAATAGTTTAACGTGATTTGTCTTTGAAACACTAATAGAATCGGACTCAGTCTCCAAACAGGTTAGCGACAGATTTACCTAAATCCTGCTTGTACGACATTTTGTTTGTAAACAACTGCACAATTTGTGATTTACAGTACTGTCGGAGTATTGTTAAGTGTGACAAGTGTATTGGTTGACATTTTGTGTTTGTTAAGCAGTAGAATAAATGCCTGAAATCTATAAAGCGACCAATTTTAAGGGACTAGCTACAAAATGGGTGCCAAAACCAAGAAGCTTCGTTTAATAGAAAGGCAGATATTCACTTGTAAAACTCGGGAACTATTCCAGTCAAACATGTTTAAATATCTTTTTTGGGACGATCTACTACAAAAGCCACATTATTCGAACTTTCGTTTACTTGGGATGAGAACGATAAAAAAGAAACATTAACGACAATAACGTAACAGAAACCCTTCGTCAAAAGTGTTTAATACTTCCAAAACCCATAACTTGGTCACCCAGTCGTCATCGTCGTCGTTGTCATCATCCTAACGCAGGAGTACGGAAGACATTAAAATAAACCACTCACTCTTCAGTAACTTTCCAACTGACTGGTGTGGATCAACAAACAAAAACAAAGCAGGCAAATCGTACGCCCGAAGCACAAACCACTTCACAAGTTTATAAATCATTCTCGAATATGGACTCAAAATGTGGTCGACCCCGGCGGACAGGCAGCGCCTGCCCGCTGCGCACGTCACAATTTACGGAGCCAGCCGTTCATCGATAAAGTGGCAAGTGGTCGTAAAACTACACCGAATATGACCTGCCGTCTCTCCGCCTGTGTGTGTATGTGTGTCAGTGTTTGTGGCAGCAACCGCAACAGAACGAAACTTGTTATCAAATAAAACCATAAAACAAAACAATCATCATATCACGGACTACTAATTTGATGTAACATATTTCTTCCAATTGGATGGGTTAAACTGGCCCCGGGAATGGCAGAAACCGGCGCAGAATGTGCGATAACCGAGCGCCAACGCGCCCGCAAGGGCGAACGGTTCGAGACACGGAACAGTTGGGTAAAAAATAAAATAAAATAAAAGCAAACTAAAAGAGTGATAAATAACACATAAAAAAGAGGGGTAAAAGCGCGTCTGTTTCGCCTTCGCGAACGAGACCTCCGCTGCCTCTGGTACAAGAAGCATACACCAAAATCGTTTAGCAGAGTGACTTTTGAATGTCTGGCTGGACTGGATTGGTCAAAGAAAAAAAACACAAGAGTCGGGGCCACCCAAAAGAGTTCCAACTCGTATGAAGCACCTATGGCGCGCGAGGCGCGGAATGTGTGAAAGCACTTTTCTCCGCGAACCGCGTTCGTATGAGTGTATGTATGTTGGTTGGTGAGTGGATTGAATGAAGTTCGTGATTATTAAGTGGGACTTGGACATGCCTCTGTCCCAATTTGTTCCAGGTGTTGTTTTTGGCTTGTCGAACACGAACTCAAGCGTGCTACTTAGGCGGGTGTCCGTTTGGGTGTTTAGTGAGATTTGTGAAGCGGGATGCGTGTGAACTAATTAAATGTGTAACTGGAACGTGTACCAACATGAAAAGCATGAAACTATCAAACACGGAACCACCCATCGTAGAATTAGGAAGCAATGATCAGAAATGGAGAGCTGACACCAAAACAAAAAACTAACTACCTTGAAGGAGCAGCCAATCTCTTCCTGATCGAATAAAACCACGCTTTTGACCTTGTCCGGTGGCGAACTTGAAGGAGACATTCAACTTGTTGGGCGCCGGCGGCAGCGCTAGAGCTACCGGTAGTTTTGCAAAGTTTTGCGATTTTCGCTCCCTACGCGGCTCTTCGATTCAATTTCTCAATACCACTTGGATTTAATTAGTCCAAACACTTATTCGGTAGCGAGCTCGGGAAGAAAAGAAAACATCATCATCTTCAACTTCACCATCCCGGTGGCGGTGGCAGGCGACGTACGGCGGCAATAATCGTCTCGCATGGAGATGAGTGCCCGCGAGGTACACGCCTCGACATCTAGCGCGTGCAAAGTGTGAACAACCAATCAATCCCGGTGGTAGTTCCCTCGAACCGAACCAACACCATATTTCGATCGGTCGTGAAGATCTATCGTTAATCATCGACTTTAAATGGTTGGTGTCGGGGTGGTGCGGGTAGAGGAGAGGATTTTTTTTAGGAAAAGGCGAATGACCATTGCTAATAGGCCCTGCTATGTTGGGTGGGAATAGCAGTTTGCATTTATGACCGGTTCGAATGTGCATGTAAAACTTTACGACGAGGCAGTCCAAGATTTGGCTGGATTCGAGAATAGATCAAGAGGCAAGAAGGTGCTAATTTTACGCCTTTTTAGTACCGTAGAATGATTGGAAGTCCGTTGAATAGTTTGTTGAGAAAGGAGTGCAATGGAACTGCTGTTGTGAAAGGATAGTGATTGGCGTCTTCTTCCGGGACTTCATGCGTTAGCTGCGTTCAATCGCGATGCTGTGTGTGTGCTGTTAAAACATGCTCAGCGGTTAAACTCTTGTTTGTATTTTCCGTGTATGTGTGATTAGAGAAGTGTCTTGAATATTTTAGAAGATTGGCCAATAGATATTTCTTACTATGTAATAAAATTGCCTTAATTAAGTATTAAAATGTTTGTTATTAGTCAACAAGTGAAGGAGTTTGGGAATAGAATTTGAGAAAGAATCGACTTCTGTTCCTTTTTACAAGTAGTACTTGTCTCAAATTTATTGCGCATTTTTTTTTTTTAAGTAAGAGTTTTCATTACGTAACGCAATGAAAAAACGAATTCAAACGACGTTCTCTAATATATGGAAGTAAACGAGCCATAAGCCCATATAAATTTTACTGAATGAATGTCTGGTGTGCTTTTATTTACTTTTTTTTGTTTCTTCTCGGCGACGCTCAAAAGAACACGGGAATATGTAAACGAAATACAGTACAAAGAACGTGCACAATAACATACAAATGCTCGAGCCCTTCGCGACAATACAAACACGGCCGAAAACGTGATCATTCACGCATACGATCTCGTAATCATATAAATATCCATGCGTTGCGAAGCACGGTGCTATTCGTGGATTGCAGACTAACGATTATTATGTTGCTTATAGATAACCGGACCACGAAATGAATGCTGTTTTTGCGGTGATAAGGTAAGTCTACGAGTATACGAATATTCATAGCAAAATGAAATTTAGTTATGTTTTACTACAGCAATTTGAACTCTCAACAGTCGACCATGGGAGTATTTCTAAAACTGTGAGCTGGTCTGATATCTATAATCGTTTGAGAATTGGGTAGCAGGTAGACTAATTTTGTCGACTTTCGGTTCCGACAGCATGAAGAAACAAGTTACTTTACGCTTGTCCGGACATGCCGTAGACTCAGGTGATTCGCATTTCTAATGCGAAAAGATCTTGACTCCTATGGCAGTAGACAAAAAGTTAAGTCGCCGGTGAGCTCTACGCTTGCATATATGATCTTTCCACGCTTTTCTAAACTTTCTCCCTTCAACTCCTTGCTCTCCCTTGAGTACTATGGCTCTTAATATTGAAAAATATGCTTCATCTTCCAGTCCCTTGCTAATTAAATGCCGTAACAACTGTTGACAATGTGGTAGTATTTACGAATTTATAAAGGCGGTATCATGCGCAAACATACAAACGCCCGTTCTGTCGCGATCATGAAACATACTCGACTGGGAGCTTCCACTTTGAATGCGTATATACTTGAGACAATAAGTTTCAGGGCTTCATAGTTGTGAACTCAGTGAGATGCCCGAATACTTTCTAAATTTGGACCGTACACTCAAAATTAAGCACTACAATGATGGCTCGCGCGAACACTCAAAACCCACGCGAATATGCAAAGGACTACACGGTTCTATAAACGAATTCAAACCCGCGAAATTTTGAACACGCTAGCATACGCGATATAAAAACACCCACGCCATCAAATACTTTAACTTAGAAACGCTGGTGTCCTTTACGATAATACAAATCCGGCTAAGCATGGGGTCATGCAATAGTGATCATCCGCGCACACCTACGCCTGCGATCTCACATACATAGAAACGTCTCGGTGATCAAATCAATATGGTAGCACTTACGAATTTAATAACGGCAGCTCAAGTGAGATTATACCTACGCCCGTCTTCATGCAAACATGAATCGGTCACGTCGGAAGTCTTTAGTTTTGGTCCCTGCAGTCAAGGTCTATGTATTCAATCTTGGTCTAAAAAACTAATTTATATACACTACAAGTCCTAGAGCGCCAATGCCGGACAGTCTTGTAATATAGTGGAACTAAATTCGTCTGAACCGTTCATTTAAATTTGCGGTTACACGGATAGACAAAGAAATCTATACATGCGAAGTTATATATACACAACAAACACGTCCACGCCCAAACAACATTTGAAGTTTTATAGCACGCTACAAGTGCAATCTAAGTTTTGTGAGTGGCCTTAAAGCTACCATAAAACCTCAATTGTTGCTAGGGCGTGGTCCGTTAACATACAAACGCTCAAGTATACGCGATAATACAGTCCTGACCACAATCTCGAACATGCAATTGCAATTATTCACAAAAACCAGATCCGCGATCTGGCACACATGAAAACGCCCTTTTGACCAAGTGAATGTTTCAACATCTACTATTTATAATCGTGGTCTTAAATGCGATTAGACAAATACGCGTTCCCGATCACGTCCGGAAGTCCATACCTCCGGCCATAGCAACCTAGTTACAGACCTTCAGTTGGCCCAATCTAATTAAAAAAGATGAAAAAATGACGCTGATGTACACTATATAACATGTTCTATGTCGACATAACCGGGAAGTCTAGTGATATGGGAGAACTGACTCTCTTCTAGCAGCTGAAGCGTTCACTAAAAGTTAAGTATCAGATTCAAGGTCAGTGCGATCATTCAAGAGCAGACGTGAGCATGCGAATGACAACACGCTCTCAGGTTAAATGTTACATACACGCTAGCGCACGTGACATATAAGTGCCCACGCGATCGAACACGAAAACATACAAACGCTTGAGACCTTCGCGATGTTACATGAAGGCTTGAACATGCAATGACGATCCTCCGTGCACAACTGCACCCTAGGTTTCGCAAACCGGCCCGATAATTAAGTGAATGCTACATCACTAATGCTCAGATCAACGCGGTCTCAAGCGCAAACAAATAAACGCTCGTCCCCGCGCGATCTTGAAATCCCTACGCCTGCATATCTGAACCGAACACCCTATATAACAGTACGAATCACAGTCGGTCGCAATTGGTTTTAAGCAGTGTTTTAGTGAGCGACATTTCCCGTCTCATCAGGAATTAGAGTGAGTGATTCTGACAGCGAGAACCAAGCTCTACAGCTCCAGTTGAACCACTCTAAAAATCTAAATATTTTACTTTTTTCGTATAAAGTACAGATTCGTAAAAAATATTTTTCTTTTTTCGTATAAGATACAGGTTGACCGAATCCGAAATTCCGGGTCTTTCGTTTAACTTCTGCCATCAGATTCTGTGCAGCCATCTCGTCCACTTTGTTTGCTTTCAACAGTTTTTTGGGTCTTCTTCAGGTTTCGCTCGGCCATTTTTGTAGTAATGGGATGCCAATATTTGAACAAAACAACACGGAACACTTCTTCCGAAGAGGTAGAAGACGATTTTTCCTCAGACATTCGTTCGTATGAATTTCCTGTTGTACTGTCCCAATTGCAATGAAAATGTTGGGTTTCAAGCCACAGGTACTGATAGCCTGCCAAACCTGATACTTTTGGCGATTTTCGACTGAAACTCATTTGATTGGAAAAGTCTTGGCTGTTGATGACAGTTGATTTGGCTGTTTTCAATAATTTCGATAAATCGGGGTTCGAACAGTTTGGATTTTTGCAAGGCGCAAGCAAAATTTTGATGCGTGACTAACCTTACTTGGGCGCCATATTGATAATTGAAGCAAAAGTGTCAAGGTCAAAAAAGTGGCATCATTTTGCGCACACACAAACTCAGAAGAAAAAGCGATACAAACAACGACATCCCAGTAACACAGTGAGGGGTGAGTGTTTTCGGAAGAAGTGGAAAATTTGCGAGATAGCCAACATCAAACCAAGTGGCCACCTCGAGTTCGAACAGTGACAATTGCCAATAAGAGTAACAGGAGCTTCAAGGAGTTCCTTGGCTTGTGCCGAGCTCCACGTTCATACAGAAAACCGATAGTGGCACTCTCTAGTTAGGGAGGACTAGCACGACCTTCGCAGGGTGTGGTGCTACTGGTTCCTATGTCTCTAGCTAGCTGGTGCTGAGAGTTCTCGGCCTGCGGAATTTCTCCGCATACCGATGCTCGTTTTCGTGAACCATGGATCGACTCCGACGATCATCGATTTTCTCCGACTTTGTTTTGTTCGTTCGTGTTTTTCCCCCATAGCTGGCGTCATGACAGATTTTATGCAGTCATTTGCATAATTGCTAGTTTTATCAGTTTTACCTTCACAAGCCTGTGTAATGAAGTGTCTAGACATGGGAATCAGTCGCATATCGATTTAAAAGTTTACACCGGTTTTTAAATAAATTTCGTTCTGGAGTTTACGTCTACAATCTGTTGCCTCATTTTTCAACTTAATCTCGGATTCTCGGAGATTACCTAGTAAACAGCAAACCCCCTTAATTTCTCTCTGAATTTCTGATCTAGGATGATTTGTCTCCTGTACGAATTGGTTTCGTTTGAACTAAATCAAACAATAGCAATAACATTGATATTTTTCAACAGGTGGTGCCATCTATATGGCCACCTATTTCATTTTAATTTAGTTTTTTCCTAGTAAGTTTCGTCACTCATAAACCAAGTTTTCGGATAACAAATAGATGATTTTACAATTTGGCGTCATCTGACTACATTCACAGAGTCAATAATGAGCATAATCGAGATAAGGCCCGAGCAAAACCATTTGTTGACTAGTAGTTTCTACTATATAATTTGTTGAAAAGAAGCATACATCAACCAGTATTCAACTCATTTAGCAATCAAAGAAGCGCACCAACAATAGTTTATGGTTAGTCATTACATGTTTCAAGTGTTGCTTGGGTGGTACGTAGTATTGATGAGCAATGGGACAATCGATAAAATGAATGAAATCATTCGTACCGTGACTCTCAGACAGTTCGGGTGTTTTTTAATCTCGGTGCGGTGTTTGATTAGATGCTTTGTCTCCTCGGTATCGCTTCGTGTTTTTTTTTTCAAGACCACATTCTTCAGCCTTTTGTTTGCGGAGTGAGCATTAAACGATATCCAGCTATTTAAGCTGGATCGGTGCATCGTGGGAAACAAATTTAAAGATAAGTGATCTTTACCTTTCTTGACACCCTGTTACTGCTTTTTCCAGTCCACGCGGGTGCTGACGATATCGATGGACCTTCAAGACTTAATCAGCCCAACCCAAACAACATCCAGAGCTCTCGACCGGTCCCTTTGTGGGTTTCTTTCGGGCCAAAACAAAATCGCTGAATCTCTTACAGATTTCGAAATACCTGTCAAAGGTCCGCTCAGACAAGGCCAGGGTCGTACTGACTGATTCAAAGCAGGCAAAAAATATTGCTTGCTAGGTGCACTTTACGCAGCACTATTATGTGTATATTTCAGCTTTAAGGGTATAGATTGAAGGCGTCGTCAGCGATGACAGTTTGACATGCTGCAGTACGGGGTTGGCTGTTTTGGAGTCCGCTTGTTTCAGCCGATGAAGATATTTGATAGCAAGCATTTGCATTTGCGCGGGGCAGAAGAATTTAAAAACTTTCGCCAAAAATCACTGGACATGATTTAGAGGTGTCTACAATCAAAAATCGTGTTTTTGTTTTGTTTGTATAGGAAGATCACTTACACTCTAGTTTAATATGCCTTGCGTGCCCACATATCTTGAAAAGTTGTTCCTTAGACGCATTTTAACTTGTTTTAACAGGTGAACATAGCTCTAATCGTAGTAGAAAATTTGTTAACTGGATCTTTATATGGAAAAGAATATCAAAACTAAGGAATATTAGTAATATTTTTCTTGGTGTTCTGTTGAAACTAAAGTGTTTTTCTAATTAAGGGTGTCCCATATCAAATTGTATCACGGAAAAAATGCTGTAGAAAATTACCAAGTGGACTGATCCTTTTCAAACATTCAGACAATAAAATATAACCCATTAGTAAACTGTTGGCATATTTATTTCATTCAACTTCAATACCATAACCGTTCGCTCCCATCTAACGCATAACTCCACTCATTAGGTTAGGTAATGAAGCAGCCCCGCTCCTTAAAGCTGTAGCAAAGATCGTGGAGTATGCTAGATCAATTGTAATCGAGAGGACAACCCTACGGTGTACCGTGTGAATTGAAGCTTACTAGATGCCGGAAATAGTTCCGCGATATCACAAAGTTGTCGATCATCAACAAGTTCTGCACTAAATTGAATCTCTGGTTGAAATGTCACATGAGATATTTGGTATTCCTGGAAGCGCCAAAAACTCCTTGACTTATCTTTAATTTATTTCGGCTTTGTATCAGAGATTGCTCGAGCTGGTATATTTGGTGGCCTATCAACAGAAAAATTTAAGCTTTTGTAAGAAATCTCCTCTGCCTATAATTCTTGGGAGTAGTAAATTATGTCCTCACATGGAGATCATCAGAATAATATTCCTCAGCCAAGAGCGCATACTGATTTGTCGTGGTGAGTGGCGCAGCTATTTTTAATATTTCTGCAAAAGAGTTGCTTTTTAAGAGAATGCTTCAGATTTCTCGGACGCTATTTGTACACGTGGCATGGTTGTGTGGAATCTCTTGCCAAAAGTTACTTTACACGAGTTTGAAAGGATACACCTTTTTGTCCCGTCCAGCGCAATTGTCATTTAAAATCTTTGCTCGTTAGAGCAAGGGGTCAACTTCGTGCTTCAGAAGATCCAAGCACGACAAACTCGAATCGGTGACGGCACCGTCGATCTCGACGCTGTGAGCGGACATGTAGACACGGTAGTCCTATATAAAAAGCTTATCGCTAGTAACGTGATTCGCTTGCTTTAGTCAGGCATGGCGGAAACCGCGACAGAAGTTCCCAAAACAAAACCAAATATATCCACTAATAAAAGCGTTACGCGGCGTTACTGAAGGGAAAGAGAAATTAGAAGGATGGTTCGAAAAATACAGCTGCTGCAGATTTAAAATAATCTTGTTTACGGTGACATTTCTCGCTAGATTGTTTATTTATTCATATTTCTTTTCCATCCATCTCGGTCAGCAATGAATATCGCCCATCAGAGAGACTCCATCATCTGGACGCTAGATATCAAATCCATTAATACATGGACCGGGGACCAATTCAAATCAGTTACCAATCTCCAATTCTCTCCATGTAGTATCCTAGTTAGCCAATTTTTTTTTATTATAGAGGTTTTAACCTTAGGCTCATTCGCCTCTTTTCGGGTTGGAGTAATCTCTTTAGGAAAAATCTCTAACTCTATGTGCGGGTTGGGAATTGAACCCAGGGAAGCTGCGTACAAGGCAATCAATCGATTTACCAATTTACGCTATGCCCGTCCCCCATTTTCCTAATTCCTATGGTGGACACTACCAAACTTAAATCAAAGCTCAGATTAGTTTTATTCTAGTGACTTCAATCATCTCCTCCCATTCTTGAAAAAGTGCTCCAAATAGTTCCAAAAAACAACCTTTTCCGATTTCACCAGAATGCGACAAATAAATTGCATCCCGCTTTCATCACCTGATGCAAAATAATTTCATTTAGAGCTGGAAGCACCGAAAAACTCCACCGATTTCAACCCACAATCACAGGTTATTCGAAAGACCGTCCCCCTCCTAAAAGGCTTCATCGACGACCGACTAATGACTGTTTGTTTCTCGAACCGATAAACCAGCAGCCCATCAATCATTCCCCTATCCGTGGATTCCCCGGTCCAGTTCGGTTCGGTCCGGTCCAACCGTATGATTATTACACGTATAAGGTGTTGCAGCAGCAGCCTCATTTGCATCGCCCGACGACTCGTATCGAATGTATGACAGATAGGGCCATTATTTCACACCAGTGTTTCCGTTTTGTACTCGCGACCCGTCGAATTCTCGTGCCCCCAATTACCGCCGCGGCGCAGGGTTTGCTTGGGTGATAATTCGTTGTCGTTGCCGGTTGTTTGCGCTTTCACAGACAGATAACGGACGGTGACGACGACGACGATGATGACGACGACCACCACAAACACAAGCTGGATGGAATTTGAGTCAGAAAATTAATATGTCACTTGGTCCAAGCAGCAGTTTGTTCATTTCAACCTGCGATTGTTTCGATCTGCAGTCGATCAATCCAATAGGAAACGGGAAGGGTAAAGGACGGAGGAGATGATCGGAATCAAATTACCAAATAAACACAGCTCGTTCGACTGGAACGATGACTTAACCGGTTGGGCAATCTGTTGCCTATAATTGGCCCCTCGACGAATGGGAATCTTGTGTTGATGAATTGATTTTTGGTGCTATCGAGTTGAACGCCTCTGGCTACGATGGGACAAAGTGAGACGATTGAACGTCCCCGGCTATCGGCTTTCATATGGACTACGTCCAATATTTAATCCAGACATGTTTTATTCCCAACAGAATACCTTGACTTAAACGACTATGTTTACGACCATTAGACATACTTGAACTGCTGAGATCGGCTTCCAGTTACAAAACAGCACAAGCCAAAGCATTATGATACCGATCATATTTCATCACTGCCGCCGCCTTCCGTTTCATGTTACAGCTCGTCTTCGTTCTTCATAACACCGCCGACACAAAAACAACAACAAGGTGTTGAAGTTTGCTGTCAAGCTCGATGAGGCCCGGCTCAGAGGATAATCCTCTTAGCGCACAATATATTATGACATTTACCGAGAAGAGCTTCGCAGCTTCACGCAACAAAGCTCCCCAGCGGCAATTCGCAAGCTCAACAACCTTCACCCCACACGTTCAGTTCAAGCAACAACCTGTGTGACCGGCAGCGAAGGCGACGCACGGCAGTCCGCCGTCTTGTCACTCATCCGGTAAGCGAGGAAGAGAGAGATACAGACAAATGCGACTGTAGACGCGTAACAAATTGTTCTAATTTACTTGAGCACACATGCTGACGATGTGCTGACTCAGAACGGGAACCTCTTTCTTGTTAGATTTGAACAACTCCGCACGTACGAGATTAGTTCCATCTTACGCTGCATTATTTCCTACCGCGAACCCCACTATCCAAACTAGCAGAGTTTTGCACTGTTCATCAATTTTATTGTGGCTAGATTCAATGTTATGAACTTCGCTTTTCTTCTTTGGTTTTAAACCTGCTGGAACTAAGTGGTTCCCCTGTTCTTCCGTACAATCAAACCCCTTTTCTTCAACCTTCTTGTGGGAATAATAGTTTTGCTATGTTCCAGACTGATTCCGCCCGGCGTTACAGCGATTTGCCCGAACCCGGCGGGGGTAAATGTACTTCTAAAACATCACCATCATGCTAACCTTGACTATGAGGAGCATTTGCGACGCGCTGCTGCTGGCCAATGACTTCGGGGGCCCGGGTCGGCAGAAGTTCGCCCGAAGAAACGATCCAACCAAAGACAGCAGCATCATCTTTTAGTGGTCACCGATCGTGACGTCGTCTTATCGTCGTCATGTCGGTTGTGGTGCTGCCTGCTTTGTTTCGTCGACGGAAGGTGCCAATAGTTTGTGTTAGCTTGTTTTTCCGATGTTACTTAGTGGAACATTTTGCACAGATCCTCGAGCACGGTTACGATCAGATGATGATTCTTAACCAACTTGGTTCAAATAAAATTTAATCAACAAGCCACTTATCCACTTAAACCATTTAATTCACTTCAAGTAATTCCATCGTCGAATGCTTTCTTTCAAAAATATTTCAATTTTCTTTTTTCTTGTTGTTCTCTATTCACATCGCTATAGTCCAAAACAATACAATAAACTTGCCGAAAACAATAATGAACTATCTCTACTAGCTTATACTTGATGTCCCGAAAGAAAACGAAAATCTATTGTATCGATTTTCATTGGTTGTTTTGGCAAGAATTTCTATGAGAGATGAAAGATATACAATTAGCAAGATTGATGGGGATTTCAGAGCGTAATATAGTTAGTCAAAAGATCGGAAAACTAGATCGCTAGGCAGGATCATATAAGAATGATAGAAGCAAAAGAAAATCTCTACCTCGCACACTTCTCAAAAGGCCCCGATTGAAAAATTGGCAGGCATTTTAACTTTTTACTACAGCTAAACAACTTAACCTTATTATATTTTTCAGGCAGTTTCCGAAGTTTCTAATCCCCTTCTTTTTGTTTGAACGACAGTTAGGGTGGTTCTAATTTTACCAGGATTAAAAATAACTTTTTATTCATTCTATAACTTGACATTCTGCAGTGAAGTTGTAGAACGACTAATTTTAGAAAAAAAATTGCAGAATACATGTAATCTCAATCTGTCATTTTACAAAATGTCCAAAATCAATCAATTTTGCTGTATTGCTTTAAAACTGAAGTAATCTTTATACAACTTTAAAATTGTTTTATGGCGGATAATTTATTTCATGTCACCACATATCAAATAATTATAGATCAAAAGTTATGAGCACTTTTTCGGCAAAAAATGGGGCATTTTTGGATTTTTTTTTATTTCGATTATAGCGGTTTTAACCTTAAGGTTATTCGTCTCTTCGGGTTAGAAAAATCCCTTGTAAAAAATTTCTAACCCCATGTGCGGGGTCAGGACTCGAACCCAGGTACGCTGCGTACAAGGCAATCGATTTACCAACTACGCTACGCTCACCCCCCTTTTTTGGAATTCTAATACCACTAACTAGGGCATTCTTTTTCAACTGAATATAAAGTAAAGCTGAATATGAGATAAAATTAAACAGAAATGGCAATAGCGCATTTTTAAATTTCATAAGTATGATTTCAGAAAATCTATTTTTGAAAGCACTTATATTTGTTCAATGATATAAGGTAGAGTTTTGACGTGTTAGATAAAAATGTTCGTCATTGCAACCTCTGGGAATATTTTGAAACACTTTGGTGAGGAAATTAAAGCTCTGTCTTGAAGTTAAGTGTGTGTTTTTATAATTTTTTTTCAAAATGAAATAAATTGTTGTCAATGGTTGACAACATTTGTTTGTTTGTTTTTTTTTGTAGTGTATGGCATGCAATTTAAGTCAAGACGTGCGGCTTTTTGGAGTGTCTAACTAGTGCTAATTTGGGTACTAGTTTATGTACATCTTAGTTGGTGCTAGTTACTGACGAGGAGAATACGAAACACTAAAAAAACCCATACCACAGATAACAGATATTTAGGCTAGAACAAAATTTCATGTTTAAGCTTTCAATTTGATAAACGTTGGAAATCAGTGTTTCGCTAGTGCCATCTACGCAACTGTTTGCTACACGTGATTGACAGCTGTATACAAACTGCAATGAAAAAAATTTAGTCTTCTTCAAAGTTTTTCCCTTTTGGGAATGTTCAACTTCCCTTCAATAACGGCCGCATAGCTCTTTTCATAGAGGAAACAGTTGTTTTTGTTTTGTGAACTTCAGTCACGGTTTCCGACATGTCATTACCAATTAGATTTTCTGTACGTGAACTAGTTCGCAAATGTATGTACATTATTCATGAAAGTAAAGGTTATCTAACGATGTTATTCATAAGTTTAGGAAGTTCACAAAATCACAACATTCTGGATACTTTCTCGTAAACTAAACTCTGAATTTTATTCGTGAATCCATTCAATCCTTGTGAACTAATTCATGATTTTTAATATTTTAGTAAATTCCAATATTTGGGCGCGTGAAATAGTTAACAAAATTATTAAATATGATTCATGTATCCGTGCACTGGTTCATAATACCTAGTAAAATAGTCACGACTTACCATTCGTGCTCGTTCACGAAACCATAAAATGTTACTCATGTATTCATGAACTGGTTTATGATTCCTAGTGCAATAGTCAAGTCTGTCCATTCATGCTCATGAAATAGTTCATAAAATCATGAAATATTATTCATGAACTCGTGAACTGGTTTATAATTCCTAGTACATGATTTACGATCTATTTTGCGTGCTTGTGATATTTAGAAGATATCTCTAATCATTTTGACTTTCATGCAACAATTCCATTCCATTTCACGTGAACTATTTCACAAAATTTGGAGTATTGTTCGTCGAATCATTTTTGTTCCATGTACTGTTTCATGAAATATCTATAGCTGCTAGCGACCAGTAATAAGTGCGTGCAGTTGATATAAGAAAATTAAAAAGACCTCAACGTCGTTATTTATTTGATACGTTTCAGTGTGAGGTCCGGACAGAACACGAAAACTGCGCTGAGTACCACAGATCGTGTTCGTGATAAAGTTTAGAGGACACGATACTGCGAATCAGTCATACTTTTATGATACAGTTTATATTGTCACGTTACCGTGAGTAAATAAACCGATAGTAACACAAAAAATAGCCGATCGCGACAAGTCGAAGGGAAATTACAAATACCATGATAAAACTGCTGATATCATGAATACGAGTCACTTTACTCCCGGTGTCAAATTCGACAGTATGCTCTAGAATAAAATATCACGATATCGTGAACAGAAATTACGAAAATCGTGACTAGGATCCTGATATCATGAACATAAATCACACAACTCGTGACAAAAATATCAAAAATCGTGATTAACACCCTGAGATCATGAACGGAAATAAACATGAATCTCATCTCGCGACTAAAATATCATGATAACGTAAATAGCGATTATGAAAATCATGACAAATTTCCTGAAATTATCAACATAAATCACATTACTCATGAATAAATTATAGAAAATCGGGACAGAAATCCTGAAATCCTGAACATGATTCACTCTACGATCACGATAACGTGAATAGAAATTAGGAAATATACGACTAAAATCCTGATATCATGAACAAAAATCTCGCTAGTCTGACAGAAATCACAAAACACGCGAATAAACTCCTGAAATCATGAACATCGTTTGACTGTCGACTGTGTATTCCTAAATTGTGAA
Organism: Topomyia yanbarensis; assembly: GCF_030247195.1. Lineage (NCBI taxonomy): Eukaryota > Metazoa > Arthropoda > Insecta > Diptera > Culicidae > Topomyia > Topomyia yanbarensis. Next base: position 394,150,535 of record NC_080671.1, on the reverse strand, counting down.
CAAGAATCATAACAAAAACTAAAGCATGTCCAGGGAACAACAACAGTATCCAAACCAAACATTCGAATGTAACGCCATGGTTATATTCGAGGAGAACAAGTTTTTGGAAACACAAATAGTTTCATGAATACGAGGTTCATTATTTATAGTTTGAGGAATTTGGTCACGGTTTCCGTAAATCGCTCAGTTTACGAAATCGTGATCTTTTTTTTCGTGAATTTTTGAATAGATTTTCGTGTGCGTCTTGTTACCTGTCTGGTTTAAACACAAGGTCTTTCAAATGTGGTATAACAATATTCTAAAGGCACTAACCCTCAGCCGATATTGATCACCAATGGTGCTGTTGCCTTCAGCATTATTTTCGGAGAAAACTGGATCTGGATACCAGTGGCATATAAACCACATTACACAGACACTGTTTTAGTGTGCAATGGCGTTTCTAGAATCTAGTCCGTCTCCTCGTCATGACAAATAGGCAGTTTTACTTCAATAAAATTTGCGCCACATCGGAAATAATTCTTTGGTTGCAACCTGCGAAAAGTTTGCTTGGCCGAACCGTCATCTTCGTTTGAACATTTCAAAACTTGTTCATGCGAATATTTTGCATGGCACAATTACACTGAAAATTGAAGTAATTGAAAAAATCGTTTAAAACTTAATAAAAATATTGTCTTTAGCATGAATAATTAAATTATCCGCCAGATTCCCACTTTTAGTGTCGTTCGTTTGTCTAAAACATCACCCAGGGGCAGACGTGTGAACTAGTTCCATTGTTTTTACGAAAAAAAAACATAAAAAGGTGGACAGCGACGGATTATTTCGATGTTGGTTGCAAATGAAATGATAAAGTCCATTTGTTTATATCCCGAACTTTCAGAGATGCTGATTTTTGTTTTAGTAAAGACACAGTGTACTACAAAGTATAGTATTTCATGTGTCAGAAATGATATTTAATGGTAAGTCTCCTAATCGAAGATAATGAGATCTGGTTAGGGTTCCTAGTACTGACCTTTTTTGGCGAGAGTCGGTTTTGTGATACTGAAGCTCCTAGTATGTTTATCAAAAAAGACTCAAAAGTTACCTAAGTTAAAGAAAATGTTCAAAGGTATACTTTTATTGGTAAGCTTTCAGATACTTCAGTCTACCTTATAATTTCGCCCAGCGTAGAAGCAAAAAATTACTCTGTAATAGCTATCATTGAAGAAAGCAACCAGATTCTACCGCTTTCTTGCTTATGCACTGCACAAACAGTACAGTATCGATCGTCCGCCATCCGTGCAATGAACGAGAAAGGCACAGAAGTGAAAAGTATTAAACCAAATGTGTGCTAGGTGGAACAGTCATTCAAGGTGAAAATGGAGCTTTTTTCACGGAAGTAGCTACAGTACGGGTGTAATGTGCAACGGTGTCCAGTTCTTTGGCGGAAAGCTATTTGGCCGAATTCAGTTTGACGGAACTCTATTTGACCGACTATTAATTGGCAGAAAGGCCCAATCGGCCGAATGGCTCATTTGGCCGGATACCGTTCAGCCATTTGGCCGAAAATCATTTTGCCAAACGAGTCATTAGGCCGAAAGTTATTTTGCTGAAAGGGATTTTGATACAAATGACCATTTAATTTGACTGTACAACTGTAATAGATAAATTCATAAATACTAACCAGTTAGTATCGAAAATGATTTGTTTTGCTTTAAATGGAGTACTGGTTAATTGTAATTTGTACTTTTGCTCATTGGGGGCTTTATCTAGATGGTCATTCGCCCATCAATACTGTTTATTTATTCTTGTATTTACAATGTTTGGTCGGTGTTAAGTTAGACCGGACTATGGTGTAAAATAGTAAAAAATGATATAATGATAGCTTTGGATAGCGGATTTCTTCAACTACATTCGACTCTTACCATAATCATAATAATTCGTTGAAGCTCGCTAAAGAAGCATAAGTAAAATCCTGGCACTGACCAGTTTATATGATAAATGTGTTTCAAAACTTGTATGAATACAAGGACCCTAAACGCAACGTAAATAATACTAGTTCAACACTGCTCCCACAAACGTGGTAATCAACACATAGTTATAGCCAAATGGCTTTCGAGCAAGCGGCATCATTCGGCCAAGTGGCATTTTTCCGCAAAGTGTCATCATTCGGACAAGTGATAGCTTTCGACCAAATGGCTTCATTCGTCGAAGTACCATCATTCGTCCAAGTGACATCCTTCGACCAAGTGACATAATTCGGCCAGGTGACATCATTCGACTAAGTGGCATCATTTGGCCAAGTGGCATCATTCGGCCAAGCGACATCATTCGGCCAAGTAGCATTTTTCCGCTAAATGGCATCATTCGGCCAAGTGGCATCATTCGTCCAAGTGTCCATCATTCGACCAAGTGGCATCATTCGGCCAAGTGGCATCATTCGGCCAAGTGACTTCATTCGGTCAAGTGGCATCATTCCACAAAGGGGCATCATTCGGCCAAGTGGCATCATTCGACCAAGCGACATAATTCGGCCAAGTGTCATCATCCGGACAACTGGCATCATTCGATCAAATGGCGTCATTCGACCAAATGGCATCATTCGGCTAAGTGGCATCATTCGGCCAAGTGCCTTCATTCGGTCAAGTGGCATCATTCCACAAAGGGGCATCATTCGGCCAAGTGGCATCATTCGACCAAGTGACATAATTCGGCCAAGTGTCATCATCCGGACAACTGGCATCATTCGATCAAATGGCGTCATTTGTCCAAGTGGCATAATTCGGCTAAGTGGCATCATTCGGCCAAGTGGAACCATTCGTCCAAGTGTCTATCATTCGACCAAGTGGCATCATTCGGCCAAGTGGCATCATTCGGCCAAGTGGCATAATTCGGCTAAGTGGCATCATTCGGCCAAGTGGCATCATTCGTCCAAGTGTCCATCATTCGGCCAAGTGGCATCATTTGACCAAGTGGCATCATTCGACCAAGTGGCATCATTCTAGCAAGTAGCATTATTTGGCCAAGTGGCATCATTCGACTAAGTGGTATCATTCAACTAAGTGGCATCATTCGGCCAAGTAGCATAATTCGGCCGAGTAACATTATTCGGCCAAGTGGCATCATTCGAAAACGTGGTATCATTCAACTAAGTGGAATCATTCGGCCAAGTGGCATCATTCGGCCAAGTGGCATCATTCGGCCCAGTGTCATCATTGAGCCAAGTGACATCATTCGACCAAGTAGCATCATTCGACCAAGTGGCATTATTCGATCAAGTGGTATCATTCGGCCAAGTGGCATCGTTCGGCCAAGTCGAATCATTCGGCCAAGTGGCATCATTCGGTTAAGTGCCATTATTCGTCCAAGCATCATTCGGCCTAGTGGCTTCATTCGTCCAAATGGTATCATTCATCTAAGCGGCAGCATTCGGCAAAGGGGCATCATTCGGCCAAGTGGCATAATTCGGTCAAGTGGCATCATTCAGCCAAATGCCATTATTCGACCAAGTGGCATCATTCGACCAAATGGCATCATTCGACCAAGTGGCATCGCTTGTCCAACTGGCACCATGCGGCAAAGCGGCATTATTCGGCCAAGTGGCATCATTCGACTAAGTGGTATCATTCAACTAAGTGGCATCATTCGGCCAAGTGGCATCATTCGGCCAAGTGGCATAATTCGGTCAAGTGGCATCATTCAGCCAAATGCCATTATTCGACCAAGTGGTATCATTCGTCCAACTGGCACCATTCGGCCAGGTGGCATAATTCGACCAAGTGGCATAATTTGGCCAAGTGACATCATTCGGCCAAGTAATCCTTTTGGGACAAATGACTCTTTCGTTTTGATATTGTTCGGCATGACGGCATTAGGCCAAATGATCCTAAGTCTCCTGATCGAAGATAATGAGATCTGGTTAGGGTTCCTAGTACTGACCTTTTTTGGCGAGAGTCGGTTTTGTGATACTGAGGCTCCTAGTATGTTTATCAAAAAAGACTTAAAAATACCAAAGTTAAAGAAAATGTTCAAAGCTTTCAGATACTTCAGTCTACCTTATAATTTCGCCCAGAGTAGAAGCAAAAAATTACTCTGTAATAGCTATCATTGAAGAAAGCAACCAGATTCTACTGCTTTGTTGCTTATTCACTGCACAAACAGTACAGTATCGATCGTCCGCCTGTGCAATGAACGAGAAAGGCACAGAAGTGAAAAGTATTAAACCAAATATGTGCTAGGTGGAACAGTCATTCAAGGTGAAAATGGAGCTTTTTTCACGGAAGTAGCTACAGTACGGGTGTAATGTGCTACGGTGTCCAGTTATTTGGCGGAAAGCTATTTGGCCGAATTCAGTTTGACGGAACTCTATTTGACCGACTATTAATTGGCAGAAAGGCCCAATCGGCCGAATGGCTCATTTGGCCGGATACCGTTCAGCCATTTGGACGAAAATCATTTTGCCAAACGAGTCATTAGGCCGAAAGTTATTTTGCTGAAAGAGGTATTGATACAAATGACCATTTAATTTGACTGTACAACTGTAATAGATAAATTCATAAATACTAACCAGTTAGTATCGAAAATGATTTGTTTTGCCTTAAATGGAGTACTGGTTAATTGTAATTTGTACTTTTGCTCATTGGAGGCTTTATCCAGATGGTCATTCGCCCATCAATACTGTTTATTTATTCTTGTATTTACAATGTTTGGTCGGTGTTAAGTTAGACCGGACTATGGTGTAAAATAGTAAAAAATGATATAATGATAGCTTTGGATAGCGGATTTCTTCAACTACATTCGACTCTTACCAGAATCATAATAATTCGTTGAAGCTCGCTAAAGAAGCATAAGTAAAATCCTGGCACTGACCAGTTTATATGATAAATGTGTTTCAAAACTTGTATGAATACAAGGACCCTAAACGCAACGTAAATAATACTAGTTCAACACTGCTCCCACAAACGTGGTAATCAACACATAATTATAGCCAAATGGCTTTCGAGCAAGTGGCATCATTCGGCCAAGTGGTATTTTTCCGCAAAGTGTCATCATTCGGACAAGTGACAGCTTTCGACCAAATGGCTTCATTCGTCGAAGTACCATCATTCGTCCAAGTGACATCCTTCGACCAAGTGACATAATTCGGCCAGGTGACATCATTCGACTAAGTGGCATCATTTGGCCAAGTGGCATCATTCGGCCAAGCGACATCATTCGGCCAAGTAGCATTTTTCCGCTAAATGGCATCATTCGGCCAAGTGGCATCATTCGTCCAAGTGTCCATCATTCGACCAAGTGGCATCATTCGGCCAAGTGGCATCATTCAGTCAAGTGGCATCATTCCACAAAGGGGCATCATTCGGCCAAGTGGCATCATTCGGACAACTGGCATCATTCGATCAAATGGCGTCATTCGTCCAAGTGACATATTTCGGCTAAGTGGCATCATTCGGTCAAGTGGCATCATTCCACAAAGGGCCATCATTCGGCAAAGTGGCGTCATTCGACCATGTGACATAATTCTGCCAAGTGTCATCATCCAGACAACTGGCATCATTCGATCAAATGGCGTCATTCGTCCAAGTGGCATAATTCGGCTAAGTGGCATCATTCGGCCAAGTGGCATCATTCGACCAAGTGGCATCATTCTACCAAGTAGCATTATTTGGCCAAGTGGCATCATTCGACTAAGTGGTATCATCCAACTAAGTGGCATCATTCGGCCGAGTAACATTATTCGGCCAAGTGGCATCATTCGAAAACGTGGTATCATTCAACTAAGTGGCATCATTCGGCCAAGTGGCATCATTCGGCCCAGTGTCATCATTGAGCCAAGTGACATCATTCGACCAAGTGGCATCATTCGACCAAGTGGCATTATTCGGTCAAGTGGCATCATTCGGTGAAGTGGCTTCATTCGGCCAAGTGGCATCGTTCGGCCAAGTCGAATCATTCGGCCAAGTGGCATCATTCGGTCAAGTGCCATTATTCGTCCAAGTGGCATCATTCGGCATAGTGGCTTCATTCGTCCAAATGGTATCATTCATCTAAGCGGCAGCATTCGGCAAAGGGGCATCATTCGGCCAAGTGGCATAATTCGGTCAAGTGGCATCATTCAGCCAAATGCCATTATTCGACCAAGTGGCATCGCTTGTCCAACTGGCACCATGCGACAAAGCGGCATTATTCGGCTAAGTGGCATCATTCGGCCAAGTGGCATCATTCGGCCCAGTGTCATCGTTGAGCCAAGTGACATCATTCGACCAAGTAGCATCATTCGACCAAGTGGCATTATTCGGTCAAGTGGCATCATTCGGTGAAGTGGCTTCATTTGGCCAAGTGGCATCGTTCGGCCAAGTCGAATCATTCGGCAAAGTGGCATCATTCGGTCAAGTGCCATTATTCGTCCAAGTGACATCATTCGGCATAGTGGCTTCATTCGTCCAAATGGTATCATTCATCTAAGCGGAAGCATTCGGCAAAGGGGCATCATTCGGCCAAGTGGCATAATTCGGTCAAGTGGCATCATTCAGCCAAATGCCATTATTCGACCAAGTGGCATCGCTTGTCCAACTGGCACCATGCGGCAAAGCGGCATTATTCGGCTAAGTGGCATCATTCGGCCAAGTGGCATCATTCGGTCAAGTGGCATCATTCAGCCAAATGCCTAATTCGTCCAACTGGCACCATTCGGCCAAGTGGCATAATTCGACCATGTGGCATAATTTGGCCAAGTGACATCAGTCGGCCAAGTAATCCTTTTGGGACAAATGACTCTTTCGTTTTGCTATTATTCGGCATGACGGCATTAGGCCAAATGATCCATTCGGCCAAATGGTTCTCAGCCAATTGTTATTTGCTATTCGTTTATTATTTATTTATTTATTAAGGCTTTAACCTTCATAGTCAATTACCTTTTTGACAATAATATTAATTTCAAAGTTAAAATTAGATTTATAAATAATAATCGAATATTATTTCTGTCGACTATCCTAGGCGCTTTCCATTTGTTGTGTTATTTTTTTTTCTTGGTGATAAGCAATGCTCAGATTTATCCTCTGCCGCTTGCTAATCATTCCGTCTACCTTCTCCCTCGCTTCTATTCGTGTCCATGTCGACGTCGCTAGAGCTTTGATTTTCGCTGTTACATGTTTGATGCATTTTATATTTTCAAGTGACTCTGGTATAGTCGTCTTCTTTCTTGTTCCTATTAACTATTGGCATACCGTTGAGTATTGTTTGTCCGACATTTATTTTTTGACCGGCTGTCTGTAGTGTATCAGCAGATGTCGAAGTCTGTTTGGTGGTGTTGGTTTTAATAAATTAATTTCTTTGGTCCTTTGTTGGTAGTTAACACTTTCGCACCACCCAAACACTGTTGAGAATACCAGGAAAAAGTTTCTCCAAGTGTCGTTTGTGGCACATTTCACTTCTTCATACTTCGACATGACACTTTTAATATAATCCCTACTAGTACTGGGTGCCAAATCGTGTAAGCGAATTTCCATTAGCTTACATGGGGATCTTGGATTTGACGTTTTCATATTCAACGTCGTGTTGCATACTGTTCTTCGCTACGAAGCTTTCCGCCTCGGCTATCGAGTTGAACATTATTAGTACTACTCGTCTCGTATGATGTAGCTGTATGTGTGAAACTTCAGTAAGAATAAGTTCCATTTTCACCTTGATCAACTGTTCCACCTCGCGGACTGCAGGTCTAAGACGGGTTTGCGAAAAATCAATCGCGATTGTGTTCTGCCGTAATGGGCGAAATTTATTTTGTGGTTTACTCATTTAACTCGCAGTTGGGAACATTGGAACTTTGCTGTGTCTATATGTTACTCGTGCCCGTTAGAGCAGCATGGGTAGCATTTTTTGTTTGTATGCTGTTCGCAAGCGATGCGCTTTTTGACTTCTTTTTAAAGCAGACTGCTTTTGGTAAATTGACATGGAACCCTGCGGTACTAATAAAGTTCAGAAGATTTTCCGTGGCTGGAAACATCATTGCGAAAAACATCATGCAACACAACATCGAATACATCAGCGTGTGACCCAATATTCCCGCAGATACAGATGATGCTGAACTTGAGCTAGGTCGATTTTAATCGGATAGTAACTCCCAGTTTCATCAAAGAATCTTATCGAAATACTGAAAAGTGAAATCAATTATTTAAGGAAACTTTTCCCATGTATTTCCAACTGTTCGTGTTTTGAGAATCCAGATAACGATACATATTCCTTCTTACCTAACTTTAAATGAAAATCAAATATAATCAAACAACGCTGATTACAAACTCAGGTCATATACCTATGTGCCTTATAAGGATCGAGGTTAGGGACACAGTCAGCGTTCGTTCTTTAATAGAATAATATGTAAACTTAAAAAAAAACTCAAACTTCCTATGTTTGGATACAGCGATTAATGGCAGCCAATCCGAATGTCGCTTATGGGCGATTCCAAAAATCAACTGTTATTTTATTCATGCTAGTTCTAAATACACAAATTTAGGAAAATATCGTTGTCGTTATTTTCGAAAAAATAGTTAAAATATCCAATTACGTAAAACCGAAGTTATTTTCGTTAAGCTTCCAAAGATATCACACCTATTCAACGTTGCGGTAACCAGTTATGTGCCTTCCTCAAGGAGAGCAGCTTATTATTTAAATAAACTCTTTTGGTATTAATGCAAATAGTGTTTTGGTACCCGGTACAAATTATGTTTGTGAAATTTGGTCGTTCTGATCGGGTATACCCTTATGAGTCTCCATCCGTGCTTTGCACAAGTTGAAATTATTGCAACTGTAAATATTCTCGTTTGCAAGTTTCCACGAAATCCACCGGCTCGCCGTCAGCCAACATCCGCACTTTCTTCAACCGCTTCTTCTAAACTCCCCCACTCGGAGCTGCTGACTTACGCGTGAACGCGCGTGCTGGTACAAATTAATCAAATTATCGAATCAACATCTTTCCTTAACCACCGACAAACCGACCGACCACCCAGCAGCACTTTGCGTGGATTCTTGAAGCGGCCGAAATCAATACCCGAACCGGACTCACCACCACCATCATCATCATCATCACCGGCATCGAACGGAGAAAGGTACCACCTACCTACTTTGGATGTGTGCCCCCAAAATTACACACCACAGCCCCGGAGTCTCAAAAGGCTCGACCGACGACGATGATGCTGATGGTAATGACGACGACGTTGGCGGGGCAGCGGCAACGGTGCCGTCGTGTAAACACCATCCGAAAAGCGATACCGTGCCCCGCTGGTGGGTGCCGGTGCCGGGGCAGTGGTGAGGGTGCCGCGATCGCGGCGGTAGCGAAGTGAATGGTGAGAAAAAAATCAGCTTGAAATAACGAGGGAGAAAAAATTGAACACGTCCCAACCGCATCAACAACGATGTGTTTTATTTTGTGTGTTCCTTCGCTTTTCTTCCTTCTTCGGAGAAGTTTTCGAATTTTCTTTCCAGCTTCAGAATCAACCGCAGAAGAAAAAATATCCGCACAAGCTTTTCATGGCTGGTTCGCCTGAACTGCGGAGCGAAAGGGTAGCGAGAAGCAGTTGCTGGTTCGGGTCCGGGTGACGGAGGCCGCGGTTTTTTGTGCCGTGAGGAATCGATACGTGTGTGTGTGCGGTGCGGTAGGGAGTGAAGAAAACGACCGGTTTCAATAGGCCTCGTCGGGGTCCTCGCTCGCTCTGACTGAACATAATATCTGTAGGTACGTGCAGTGAGCGCCAGCTCTTTCGGTCTCGATTCATACATGTATTATGACCGGCTTTTTCCTCCGCACTCGAGGGGTTCGGATGTTCGGAACAAATCTACCCCACCAGCACCACACCGATAAGAAGAGGAAGCATACTGCTGTAGTGCTGCAGCTGGAAATAAAAGGTCGATGAAGGTTTGTCGCGATGGCCACGGACGGAAGAAGGAAGCACAGCTCGGACTGACCCGCGACAGGAGGATACCGTTCCATGGAGCGTCTTTTTCTGGCTGCTTTTGCCGCTTGTCGGCTTCGGTGTAGGTGCATACGTGGTGGGAAAATTAGGAACGGCTAAAGAGAGTTGGCTGCTGTGGTGATGATACCGGAGCCCAGTTTTGAACCGGGGGGTTACCGAAGATTCTGGAGGTGAAGCGGGTTTTGCACAAAAATCGATATTACTCTCGTGCTGGTTGAGTGGGTCCTGGCTCGCAGAGGTAGAGTGATGCGGACTTCGATGAATGGACTGCTGGGAGCCCAGCTGGGAACGATCGCAGCCGTTTTCATTCGGTGGTAGTTTTTCATTTGCTGTTTTATACTCCCCCAAGCGTGACCGGATTCTTCAGTTCACTCGTTGTTGATTTAGTTGTCTCAATAATCAGTGGGAATAGGTCTGGAGTCGTTCTTTGCAAGGAACGGTGAAGTAGAAAGAATCCAGTGCGATTACTGGTTCGATCAATTTGTGGGAAACCTGAGGCGTTATTGTGCCTAGAAGGTAGGCGACAATCAGCCAGGGAGTGAGCTATTTGCAAGCGATCCTGTTTTACACAGTGATTACTTTTTCCAGGTGAACGTGTCGGAACATGGTTATGCATAATTAATACAATCCTGGAGAAAGAGAGGGAGAAAGAGAAATTGTTAGGTTTGTTCCAGTACATGGAAGTCACTTCGGAGTAAACTAGGGTTACCAACCGTCCTTATTTTAAAGGACATGTCCTTATTTTCGAGGTTTTTGGAAAGCGTCCTTATTTTACTTCAAATGTCCTTAATTTTAGTCTTAAACCTTGGCATATACAGGGTGGTTCAACATGAAGTTTTTTAACAGGGCATTTTCCAGTAGTTAACGGGTACTAACTGCAAACTGTCGTGCTATTGTAGTTTAGTATTGTTTGCCATTTCATAATGGAACGACTTACACCGGCTCACCATCTTCAAATTGTTCAACTATATTTCGAAAATCAGCGATCTATGGGAAATGTGTTTAGTACACTCCGTCCATAATATGGTCGACATAATCGGCCAACTGACTCAACTATTCACCATACAACCAAAAAGTAAGCGTTGTAGTTCTCGTTATTGGATGATTAGCGAACAAATCGACCACATCCAGCACGCAGTGAAGAAAACATAGCGGCGGTGACATCCCCAAGCATGGGAAACCAACATTAACAACTCGAATCCGTCATTAAAATTTGGACCAGTCGAATGGACTACCTGAAGCTCCAACATGGTCAACATTTAAAAGAAATTGTTTTCAAACAATAAATGGCAAAAAATGTTCTTTTGATTGATAAATAAACAATTCGCAATTAACTGCATTTTTCAATTTTTTTACTAGATTAAAAAAAACGTCATGACGAATCACCCTGTATTAAATTATTCAGATCAACTTTATTCTAAAAGAATCAATTTCTTCCAGCGATTTTTTTTGGTAATGCATACTCTCTGCGACTCATGGCAACCAAAATTTGTTTTACTCAGAAGTAACCAAAATTTGTTGGATAGCTCAATATGAGGTTTGGCCAAAGTTCGGTATTGACAATATACTATTCTAATTTTTCTCGATTGAGATACAACGTCCCAGTTCAACCGCTGGAAAATTAGCCAGAATTTCGACTGTTTTTTTCAGAATTCTGGATCAAGTGACATAACTGGCAAAACATTTGGCAGGGATGTCCTTAATTTGCTCTCAGTCTATTTGGTAACCCTAAGTAAACAGAAGTAAAAAATACTTGCTCCTTTTTACTCCGGTTTGCTACCAGAAGAAGAAAAAAGAGAAGACGAGAGTACAGGAACGATTTTCTCCGGGGTACTTTCAGTTTCTCCTGGTACTGGAACAAACCTGCTGATAAAGTCGGGTTTATGGCAGCATTCTCGATCATCTATTCCTTGTAAGGTGCATACATACCTCTGGATAAGATTTAATTTGTAATAAATAAACTTGTTTGAATAAAGTTGAATTACGCTAATTTTAATTTATTCCTCAATTAACATGATTTTTTGTCTGTGGAGAGTACAATAGTAAAGAAGAATTTATTTTTGTTAATTCAAAAATCACAATTTTTTTTGAAAACCCTTCGCCAGAGATACTTATGCATACCCCCCAGAATAAAATCCTTCCAACAAAAACATTCCAACAAGAGATAGCAAAATTTACTAAAATTTGAAATGTAGTTTAATTTGAAAATTGAAATTTACCAAAATATATAGTCAAACTCATTCGCACAGTGACTTTCAGAGAGCGTAGACCGTTTTTTTCAGTCCGTGCAGTGAAGCAAATCTACCTAATCCGCTGTTATTCTAAACCTTCTTCGCCTCTTCGAATTTTTGAAATTTTTCTCTTTTTTGTGTGTACGCGTTAACAGTTATACGACCAGCAGAGCAGTGGCACTGTGAGCATCTTGTGAGCTGCCTGGATACCGTTATAAATAAAATAATTGAAATAAATTGTCATTAAATTGACTTTACGCTTGTCCGGACATGCCGCAGACTCAGGTGATTCGCATTTAATGCCAAAAGATTCTGACTCCTGCGCTGCAGAAGACAAAAAGCTAAGTAACCGGGAAACTCTAAACTTGTTCATTGACCCTAGTCCACGCTTTTCTAAACTTTCTTACTTCAAATCCTTGCTCTCCCTTGAGTACTATGGCTCTTAATATTTGAAAAATACTTCACCTTCCAGTCCCTTGCTAATTATATGTCTTGTATTGTATATATTCATTCTTTTTTCGGTAATATTCGATTTACGTAACATGTTTTTACAAACTAAATTCGGTATAACGAACTCTTTTTGAAATCCAAGATGGTGACTTCCGGTGTAGATTATTTCTCTATAACCTCAACAATACGGGAATATTTGGAATGGGGTTGACGAGTACATGACGGAAATCGAAGTCTGAAATCCAAGATGCCGAATTCCGGTTAAAATTCTCTGTAACCTACAGAACATGGGCATTTTCGTAATAGGATAATCATACAGTAGATATAGATATAGTGATTAGTGGTGATATGGATATAGAAAATTTTGCTCAGCCGGAAGCTGATTTTGGCCTTTAAAATGACGTCACTCATCGATTTTCGTCATTTCCTTGTCAAGCCCGTTCCAGAAATAGCGATATTGTTTGTGTTTCAAATATCAATTTTCCCCATTTACTCGTTAAACCGAACCCATAAAATGCCAATGAGACTATTGCTCATTCAAAAGTTGCCTTTCTGGATTTCAAAATGGCGCCTTTTTCCAACATGTCGATCCCGATTTTATCAGATCCCGATTCAGTCATCTTTTTAACCTGATTTTGTCAGCCTCATAATGAAATATGTTCGATGGGCTCTAGCAAATGAAGCAAGCCAAATTCGATGCCTTTAGCCATGCTGTAACCCAAGATGGCGACTTCCGATATAGATAAATCCTTCGAGAATATTGCTCAAGTCGCCATCTTGGATTTCAAAAGAGTTTCAATTGTTCATTTTCATCATCTACTTGTCCAGCCCGTTCCAAAAATACCCATATTATTGGGGCTATCGAGAATATTGCTCAACCAACGAATTTAATAAGAATGCGATGCAAACTTTTTTTACGAACTAATTCCCAAATAACGAAAACTTTTTTTATAAACTAATTCAAATTTACGAACCCCCGGTTTGGCTTAAAAATGGAGGTTCCAGTGTACCGTGATTATATTACGTTCCCTTTTCTTGGATCTCCTACTAACGTACGCTGGACAATAGGCCCGTGCAAAAATGAATTCCTCTGACAATGGCTCGGCTCAAGGTGAGATATATGACAAAACTCTATATCCATGCTTGGCTTGAAGATTTCTTGCGTTCCGAAGAGAGCGATATTCGGCTGTGACAGAAATATTAAAAACTCTGATAAGCTTCAGATGGTGGTAAATAGTTTTTATTAGGCAAATGATAATGCTGGCTAAGGACGCTTTACGAAAGAGTACAGAGTATATGTACCAGCAAGTCGTGTTGAAGTCGGCGGGGTTGTCTCCTATTCCAATTTGAATTGCGAGTAACTGCTGACATATGAAGATGGCTGCTTTAAAGACCCCATGCGCCAGCCAATCAAGATACTGGAGTGCAAACGTTTGCATTTAGTATCATTCGCAGCTGACGGAAAGAGGACTCATGTCAACTTACCGGGTGTCTTTGCAGAAATGTTAAAGATAACTACGCAATCGAACCCTACGAACATCTGTACCAATTTGTCTACTGATGAAGACGACTGTGCTGAAGCCCAGGAGGGAACTTCTTCTGCTGTACCTAAAAGCAATAGAAAAAGGAGGAATATTTCCTCTTCCAAGTTTCGTTGTGAAGGTGTCTCTTCAAGGTCCACCAAAAATAACAACTCAAGGAAGTATTGGTGCAAAACTGAAGCAAGTCGCTCCCGGTCTCAGAAACTGGAGCTCAGAAAAGAAGTTCCCAGCACTTCTAGGGACATCAAAAACCCCAAGTGTTCTCATATCTCAGCCAGAGAAAGAAACCAAAGCTGGCCTATCTTTGACATTGTGGACCTTATTTTTACAGAACCAAATATTTCTGACCCTCTTAAATGCAAAAAAAAGCTTTCTCCCCGCAGTAAAACATTTTTGATGCAGTTCACTGCGAAATGCCCCCCCCCCCCCCCCTTCAGCGATTGAATCCTTCGATGGCTAATTTATCGGACAAGGTCACGGATCTAATCGCGGTTCTACAGTGGAATTGCAGATGCATTATCCCGAAAATCGATTCTTTTAAAATTTTACTAAATAACTTGAAATGCGTTGCATTTGCATTGTGCAAAACATGGCTTACTTTAAAAATAAACCTACAATTCCCTCGCTTGGATCGAGAAGACTTTAACGTAGGAGTACTTTTCGAGATCAAAAAGTGCTGTTCTTTCAATTGCATCGACCTACCCTCGACACCAGGAATTGAAGTTGTCGCTTGCCAAATCAGAATTACAGGCAAAGACCTTTTCATTGCTTCCGCCTACAACACCCCTAGAGCTTCAGTTAGTCACCGATGGCTCGGCGATATTGTGAAAGTCCTCCCCGCACCGAGGCTAGTTTTGGGTGATTTTAACTTCCACGGTACGGCATGCCTTCATGCTCACTCCATCAGCTCCAGTGACACAAGAAGTGCTCAAGAAGAAGAGAAGGCTGCTGCGTATAAGACCTTCCAGGATGACGGATTACCAGCTAGTTATCGACAGGTGAATGACGTTAGACAAGCGAATGAAGATTTTGTTGAAAGTCAAGAAACGTAGTTACTGGCGCCGGTTCGTTGACGCGCTAACGAGAGAAACATCTTTGAGCACTCTTTGGGGCACGTATGCGAAACCGAAACAGTTCTAACGAGAGTATGGAATATTTCAACCGTTGGATATTCGATTTTGCCAAGATGGTTTGTCCGGATTCCGGAACAGAAGATCTACCGCGCCTCGTTCTCGCACGATAACGTGAATGGAACACCGTTTTCAATGGTAGTTCATCGTTCATAGTTTCGATAGTTGTACAGATTAAAGAAGAAGATGTCTCCAAAGCAATCAAATCCAACAACGCTCAAGAATTAAACATCATTCATAAATCAATTCACACCTAATCCCAACCGACGACTACCTGTCCGTTCAGAACCAGAACCTCCATTATTCAAACAAGAACAAAACCGTGTACGTCTTATCGGTGCCAGACGCTAAACATAAAGCGCGAAATATTC
Organism: Topomyia yanbarensis; assembly: GCF_030247195.1. Lineage (NCBI taxonomy): Eukaryota > Metazoa > Arthropoda > Insecta > Diptera > Culicidae > Topomyia > Topomyia yanbarensis. The sequence goes on along the minus strand of NC_080671.1, from coordinate 394,134,871 downwards.
CGGCGTACCACCTCAACGAAGAGTAGTGATCCCTCCCACAACGACGATGACGGTGGCGGCGGCGGCAGCGACACTGTCGACAGCAACTCGCGCGATTCCTCGTAAAACATATAAAATCAATCTGCTAACACGACTAGAATGGCAAGTAGCAGCTCAGCGCATCGCCAAATCGGTTGTAGGTCGGTGATACTCTCCTAAGAGCGCTTGGCTGCGGGTTGGCACACAATTAATCTTATAAATATTTACTTCCAAACCATAATTTACATAAATACTCGATATCTCTATATCTGCCGCGCGCACTCGTCGTCCTCGCCGCGTCATCATCGTCGTCGCCTTAACGTTACCTGCCACAGTGAACAGGGTCACCGGCGGTGGCGATGGGGAGCGAGCACGGGGAAAAACGAAGAAGGATTTTGCCCGGAGTGGCGTGATGCGACGAAATCGGTCGTTCGATATCTTTACGCGCCTTCAACCGATCCGCTGCCGGCAAGGGATACTCGGTGTCGGCGGGAAGGAAGGGGGGAAAATTCACGACTGGTATAATTTATTCGTTATTTTTTCTCATCTCGCAAACCTACCACTTCTTTCCGCTACCACCTGCTCGATGGGATACAACCACAACCAATCGGAGAACTAGGGGCCCTACCGCTCTATCGTGAAGTGTGGTAGACCTCGGCGCGTTCGAGGAATCGAATGCATGCCTATCTGCCTGCCGAGCCATAATGACTCTATAAAAGCATAAATTGGAAATTGTTTACTCCGAGAGTGGGCTTCGGCTTCGGACCGATACCTGGTAATTACCCGCTTAAGCGAGGCTGCTTTCCTGGCCTGGCCTGGTGGGGGCTGCTGGCTGCTGCCTGCTGCTGCCACCTTCGTGATGAATATGATGAGTAGGGTGTTCCCGCCGAGTAGTCCCGACTTGTTAGAACAAATTGGAAGCCATTAGCAGTGACTAGTTGATTTTTTTGGTGTACAACCAATTGCACGGTATCGGTTACGATTACAGGCCGGAGGTGTTTCACCGTGAGCAAATTTTGGCGAAACTGTTGGAAATGTGGCTTTGGGGAATGTTGAAACAAGTGGTTACCGATTATGTCGGTTCAGCGATATGATTAGATTATCGAGTAGTAGGCAGAGGTCATTATGTTTAACCGTTTCAAATGATATAGGAAGCCACTGCTGGAAGTGTCCAGTTCGAAATCTACCCTGGCAAGCGACTATTATCTATTATTTTTCCCTATCATTCTGACAGGCGCAATAGAAAAGCGTTGAATGGCCAATTTTCATATTGTTTGCTACGTAAATCTCATTATAATTGGTGATTTTAATGCGTACCATCAAACTTACTCAAATCTACAAATATAGGAGTTTATATTTTGGTAAGTTTCAATTCTCAAATCAAGCTACATATCAGGTGTGGCTCAGGCGAAAATAGTCAATTTCGTTATCTCTTATAGGAAAGTTTTTTTTTGGAAGGATATATTCTGTGGGGTATGCATAAGTGTCTCCGCTGACGGGTCCGCTTAACTTGTTTGATCTTCTTGCAGCAATATGCAGAACTGGGATCTGGAACTGATTCGTTTTTTGAAAAATTTTGATATCCTTTTATTATTTTTCGATATCAAAGTGTTTATTATAAGAATTCCATTAATCATCCTATATTTCCAAGGAGTTATCCACCTACATACTCGCTTAGGACTTGACTGATATTTTTATAATTTTTCCTAATTTGTTGTTGTATTTTGTTTGTTTCTGTCTCGTTTTTATTAAATTTCTTGCGTTGAGCATGTTACTTCTGCAACGAAATGGAATTCGCCGAAAATCAGGATCAGAGATAAAAAACCTCCCTTGAACCGACTCTTCTAATATCTCACAGATCTTCAGTAACAATATTTACCAGGAAGGTTCGACTGGTTCTCGAGCAGTATACGGCCAAAACAACACGGGTTGAGCAGGATTTCTATTGTGCGGACCAGACCCTGTTCTCAATTGTGACTGAGACTAAAAACGTTCAGACAGATAAACTACACGTGGCAAAAGCTACGTTCCGCAAGCATATATGTGCAGGGACTTAGACGGCAACCTTCTTACGAACGAGTGTGAGGTGATTGACAGGTGGAAGCAGTACTATGACGAGAACCTCAACGGTGAAGCAGCAAAGGACGAAGACGGTATGGCAATGGATCTTGGAGCACGCGCAGAAGACGATAGGCTGCCGGCCCCAAGTCTCTAAGAAGTTAAAGAGGAGATCGATCGGCTGAAAAACAACAAAGCTGCTGGTGTAGATCAATTAGCCAGTGAGCTACTAAAATACCCTGTGCAGCGCTCTAGCCAGTGGTCAAACACTGGCTAGAGCGCTGAACTGGGTAATCGCCACAATTTGGGAAGAGGAGTTTCTTCCGGAGGAGTGGATGGAGGATGTCGTTTTCCCAATGTACAAAAAGGGTGACAAGTTGAATTGCTGCAACTACCGCGCGATCACACTACTTAGCACCACCTACAAGGTTCTTTGCCGCCGATTGTCACCATTTGCAAGGGAGTTTGTGGGGCACTACCAAGCGGGATTCATGGGTTCCCGTGCCACCACGGACCAAATATTCGCGATTCGGCAGGTTCTGCAGAAGTGCCGCGAATACAACAAATCGGCATATGCCACAATCGATCGAGTTCAGCTATGGCAGATAATGCCCGAGAACGGTTTTCCGGATAAGCTAACACGACTAGTCAAAACGACGATGGATCGAGTGATGTGCGTTGTTCGAGTATCAGGGACACTCTCGAGTCCCTTTGAATCTCGAAGAGGGTTACGGCAAGGTGATGGTCTATCGTGCCTGCTGTTCAACGTTGCGTTAGAAGGTGTAATAAGGAGAGCGGGGATAGATACGAGTGGCACGATCTTCAGGAAGTCCATCCAGCTTCTTGGCTTCGCCGACGACATTGACATAATGGCACGGAACTTTGAGGCGATGTCGGAAACGTACATCAGACTGAAAGCTGAAGCCAGCAGGATTGGACTTGCCTTCAACGTTTCGAAGACAAAATAGGTTCTAGAGATGACAATGTGAACCTCCCATCCCGAGTTCGGATTGACGGTGACGAAATCGAGATGGTCGACGAATTCGTGTATTTGGGCTCACTGGTAATCGCTGACAATGATACCAGCAGTGAAATCCAGAGACATATCTTGGCGGGAAATCGTGCCTACGTTGGTCTCCGGAGGACGCTCAGGTCGAACAAAATTCGCCACCGCACGAAGTTGATTATCTACAAGACGCTGATTAGACCGGTGGTCCTCTACGGTCACGAGACCTGGACTATGCTCGTGGAGGACCAACGCGCCTTGGAGATTTTTTGGAACGAAAGGTGTTGCGTACCATCTATGGTGGCGTGCAGATGGAAGACGGAACGAGGCGCAGGCGAATGAACCATGAGTTGAATCAGCTGCTGGAAGAATCATCCATCGCGCATACCGCAAAAATAGGACGTTTTCGGTGGGCTGGACACGTCGTAAGTATGTCGGACAACGACCCGGTGAAGATGGTTCTTGAGGGCGACCCTACAGGAACAAGAAGACGGGGCGCACAGGGAGCACAGTGGATCAACCAGATAGAGGACGACCTGCGCACCCTTCGAAGACTGGCGACAAGCAGCAATGGAGTGGAGATGGCTTCTGCATACATCAAGAGACAACAAGGCTCTAGCCTGAACGGTAAGGTAAGCGTAAGGTAACGGCTGACTTGACACAAGCCAACGATATCCCTAGCAGGAAACTCTTTACGATTAATTATCGCGATTAAGTATACAACCCTTCCAACAAAGTGTAGATCGACGGTGTGGTTAGCGACGCGGGTTTGACTGTCGATGTTCATTGCAAAAATTATGTTCATGATATTTTAAAATTTGTTTAAACAATAACAATTAATTTGTTTAGTTACGATCTTCCCATTCGTGTTTATTTATTATTCGCGTTTCACCATTAAGAGCAAATGTTTTTCAAAATACACATAAAATTTCCTTCAGCTTTACTTTCAATATCAAGGCGTCATAGCGAACCATTTGAAAACTGCAAGAAAGTGATGAACCTGTGATTGAACTATATGGTTCTACGAAATCCAGTGAAGTTCGGCGAATTGTAGTGTAACTACTAGAATGTTCAAAAGATTTCTTCGAAATTCACGGATATTTTTTTAAATTTTGGTAGGTTCCAAGTAGTTTGGGAAAGTTTTGTAAAATGCAGAAAACGGAATCAGCGAGTTTTGCAAACTTCAGGGAAAATCTACAAAACAATCCGAAAGTTCTATAATCTGTAAGAGAAATAAAGTACATCAAAAAAAATCTACAATCTTTATGGAAGTTTTCAAGGAAATTCCACCATATTAAGAGATGTACTGCGTATCACAACAAAGATCTGCAAGCTGCAACGTATTCCAAAAATGATCTGCAAACTTTAAGAACGTTTTGTACACTTGGGGAAGATGCTGTGAATTTCTGGAAAGTTATGCGTATTTCAGAAAGTTCAACGAACTTCACTAAAGTTGTATAAACTGCACGAATGTTCCGTTGAGCAATTTTCTGAGAACTTCAGAGAAGTTCTGAAAACTTGAATGAAGTTATGCAATTGTATGCTTCAAAAAGTAGTTTGAGCTATAGGGGTATATCTCTCAAATGCTTCTGGCTCTACTAAGAGACATCCTTCAGTGTTCAAAATATACCGATAGTTCACAGAGGTTTGTAGTGTTTTCTTCAATCTCGCAGAAGTTTCCAACACTTGATAGAAATTAGTTGAAGCTTCGAAAACTTCAACTAGATTTTTAGATCGCCATAGAAGAACACCAATCTTTCCTAAACTTCGGAAAACTTTCCTGGAGATTATGCCGTAGACGTAACATTCGGGATACGAAAGATAGCAGTAGGAGCAGCTCTATCGCTGACTCATTCAGGAGGCTTAAGAACTGGTTGTCATCGCATGAAAATGAAACAGACACCATAATAATTTCAAATAAGCTGAATCCATCTCCGATTCCAGTGCAATCTAAGTTGTTTCCCCCTGTGCCTATTTCGGATCCTTCTTCATCCTCGCCGCGGAATCCGATTCCAGCACCTATACGGCAGTTCCACTTACTCCAGCACCTTCGCTACTCCAGGCTCGTGGAAAAAACCTGCCTATATCTAGCGGGAATCCGCAGGAGTGGTCGATCTTTATCAGCAACTTTAAGCAGGTTGCGGCTATTTGCGGATATATGTACAGTATTTTGTTTTGTTATAGGATATTATAAGATGATAATGCAATTCATTTGAATAAAACTAACACAACGAAGACGTTAGTAAAAATAACAAATGGAAGTGGTCCCTGATGACTGCCCTGCTAGTATGGGACACTAATTGAACTAGCGTAGTCATTAGAATCGCTTCATGTATATTTAGGTTGCTCTTAATAGGCGCAACGATTAAGGTATTTAAATCAAGCCGACTTTTTTACCATAATCGTAAACAGATATCCGGATTATTCTATTGCCTGGAAAAATCTCAAACCTCCTTCGAACTACAATGGCAATAGTCATCTCAAGAGAACACCAATAAAATCAACTTTCCAGTATATCAAACCACAGCACTTGGCTGATGAAAAGGCCAATAAATGTCGACTCTCTTCCACCAGCAAGTAAATCATTTCGTGCGTCGTAAGGACCTGTGTAAAACCAACGCCAGCGTTGCTGGTCACCACCCGTTCTTACGTACGCTCTCAATTTCGATAGACCGCGTTTCCGCGCATAATCACCATAAAAGCGGGCTCGTAAAAGCACAGAAACTGTAGCACCAGTAGCCCCATGCTATCAGTCCGACAGTCCATCTGAAGACATAAAACCGGTAGACGGCGCCTTCCCATTATTGCCCTTCCTTTTGATTAGATTTGAGTGTATATTCAAATCTGTTCCAACTAGAAAGGCCGACTCTGATGGAGCAAAATTAAACAGTAGGTACTCTTCGGGGTCGGTTAAGAAACAATTTTAATAAAGATTCACAATAGAGATTTACAGCGGGAGTCTAAAAAGTTAATGAAGAGACCCGAAGCAGTAATTATAATTTTACCCTTTGTTTACACAGAGAACGGGAGTCGGTGGCGACAGCGGGCTGGCATTGGGATTGTGCGCGGGGCACGCGTAGGAAGAAGATAAATTAATGGCCACAACACAATATGTCTAAGGCTTTAAATGCAAATTAATCCCTCTGAAGGCCAGGTTGGGGAAGGCAGGAAAGCCGCTTGGGGAGGTGTGTTTGCTAAATTATTTCCAGCTATGAGCGTATTGTTCTAATCGATACGCTCGTTATTACTTACTTCAGCGCTCATTGTTTGTCTGAAGTGGACATTTTACCATTTTTTTATACCAATTATAGAGAATTTCAGCGGATTATAAAAATTTCAAATCTTTTTATGCGAGTTTGTGAATCGAAACCAATCAAAAGACGCATAGAACGATTTACCACTATCTATGCCTGGCTACTCGTGCGAAAAAAAATTTTCTCCAGAAGCCGCACTTGAAGACAAACTACCCTATTTTCCTGCCCGGATCCGAGCTCAACGACAAACACTTCTGGAGAGCTGAGCTGGATTATGTTGCATGCTATTAAGTTGCAACGTTACAGAAAATAATGGAACAGACAGACGGCAGCTTAATTATGAATTAACACTTTATTTATTACGCGCCCACGCTTCCCGCATGGCACAGGAACGGCACGGCATAGAGAATTGGCCACCGACACGATGTGCGTTATTTATGGACTAAACGGCGAATTGTTTCCCTATTGCTGCCGAGGTCGTCGCCGTCGTCGTCGTCGTCGTTGTCGACAGAAATAAATTCCGCGGAGGGCACTGTACGTACACCACATCCCATCGCGCCAACACACAGTAAGTGATACTTGGCTCGAGACTTTAGAGCCAATTTACATCCGAAGCTCCGCACAAGAGTAGCCTCTCGGCGGCGGAGGCTTTGCTTTTGTCGAAGTCGATCCAGCCGCAGCAGAAATAGCTGGCAATTAAATTAAAATAGCAACATAAGAGGGCAGCATATTTTCGTTATTATGGCAAGTGAGAATCATCGCACCTGAACGGCCGGCCGGCCCGCGGAGCAATATGCCGGACCATTGGGATCGCAGCTCGCCAGCAAGATTCTGCACAAAGAGGAGTCTCGAGTAGCAATTAAGGCCCTGAATGCGGTGTTTCAACTTGCAAAGTTCATCCGTGCTTGGAATATCCACGAGCAGAGCCTGACAGTAAAGTTTCACCGATGAAAGATGAAGCACAGCAGAGTGGCCTATGGTTTCGCCAAGGCAATGGTATCTCGCCTCGGCCGTTGCGGGGGCCGCGGTGGTAATCTGGAGAAAAGTAATTAAGCGATTCCTGACTCCCGTGCCACGATTGGGTTCGAAAAGCGGAACCACTTGCCGGAGTGTACCTATACGTATAGTTAGGGAAGCGAGAGATAAACTTTTCCCTGAAAACGGTAATCATTTCTCCTTTCATCACCCAGCTGGCCGGTAGTCGGCGAACATTCGTCGTCGAGTCAGGACAGGTTCGACACAGGTTTCAATAGCATTACGTGGAAACGCGCACCCAGCGTGAAGTTGATCCTGCCTGTTCATGATGCCGCCCTGACGTGACTGGTTCGAAATAAGCGTCAGCTTCGGTCGTGTTGATTACCGGAAGTTGGAGATTATGGAAGTATTTAACACGATCTGAAGAGCGCGCATCTTTGCTTATGTTTTCTATGTTCCGAGTGGCCTAGTATTGCCGAATAAGATGGCACCGGTGATGAATAATCGAAGAGAATATCATATCTGTTATACTTTGCAGAACAGGTGTTAAATAATGATTTTTATGTATTGCTTTTTTGTAATAACTTCTATGTGTAACGGGTGCTCAATAAAAATGAGAATGATTTCAATACCTTTCTGTAATTAAAGTAAAGAGCATAAATTTTTTTCTCTCCAAGAGAATTGCTCGCTAGACTCCCCAGAAATGGGTGGCATGTTTCTTTTCGCTCGAATTCTGTCAGTTCAATCCAGGGATGCCAGGTACACAGATAAATCTGTTTTTCACAGGTTTTCAATGTTCTGCACAGATTGTTAAAACTGCACAGATTTCCACATTTTTTCTGTTTTAATGTACATACTTATACAGTTTTTTTTGTTATAATGCACAGAATAGCACAGATTTATCAATTTTTGACTTATCGCTTAATTTTTGCCCCGAGCAAAAACTTCCGCTTCTTGTTTTGAGACAAATTTGAATGTTTTCCTTGACACAGATTGTACAATGAGCTGCGCACAGATTACAAGAAATATGACCTGGCATCCCTGGTTCAATAGAAGATGGCGTCGAAACAGCAAGCACTCCGCGAGCGTGTTGTATGGTTTTACGAAACGCATGGTCATCGTGGAAAAAAGTTTACGATAGACCACTTTCGAGACGAAAACGTGCCCGTGGGTAGAGTTTACCGAATTCTGGCATCCCTGAGAGTGGAGCGGAGGGCCGGTAGCGGCCGTCCGCCGAGGATAATAACAAAGAAGAAGAAGAAGAAGAAGAAGAAGAAGAAGGACGCGTTGAAAAAGCTGTTCGACAACAAGGACGGAACGAGTTTGCGTGACGATGGCCGAAAATATCACTGCTCCCAAAGCTTAATTCACCGAAGCCTCAAGATGGAGGACATCATCTGTCGGAAGAAGACTCGGTCCCCCGAGTACACGGATGAGTAGATAGCGATCGTGAAATGTGCAGTGCCGGTGCATGATGAAGAACTGCCGTGGGACGTCGTTTGTGCTGGACAACGAAAGTTACTTTTCGCTCTCGAATACCCACATTCCAGGAAATGACAGCTACTATTCCAGCGACAAGTCGGCCACACCCCCCGAAATATAACTTTAAACGTAAATTTGAAAAAAAAGTTATGCTGTGCATCGCCATATCGGACAGAGGGATTTCAAAGTCGTGGTTCAAGCCGAGAAGTCTGGCCGTCAATCAACAAGTACCAGAAGGAGTGTCTTGAGAAAATTCTTCAAAAGGAGCGGATGGGAAGTACGTCTTCTGGTCGGACAAGGCGTTTTCCCATTACACTAAGAAGACACTGGAGTATCTTGAGCAGAAAAAGATACCGTACGTGCCGAAAGAAAGGAACCGGACCAACTAGCCCCAGTGACGTCCCATTAAGGATGTTATGTAAGTAATTGCCATTACAGCGCCTAGCTGTTTTTGTCATACTCCGGTGGGTAATGTTGTCGTAAGATGTACCTTCCTTGGTTGGAGTACTTTTAAGTGCGGCCCTATCAGTCGTGTAATCCTTTCAGCTCGGCAATTTGCCACAGTAGTTTCCTAGAATGCTTACAGATTCGTTTAGGTGCGTAGCGATCGATTGCGTAGCTCATAACATTTCAAAATGTCTGAACTGCTACATTGACCTAATTATCGTCGAGTTTTTCACACGACAGGAAATCAATTATGCTATTGTAGTCGGCTCTACTGAAATTTTAGCTGACGATGTCGGAAATGTTGCAGTCATGCGTTAAACGATTTGTCTCAGACCCGAGATGCAGGGTAGGGTGATACCGAATATATTTCACCATAGCGAAAGATACTTTGTGTAGTTGAAATTACTCGAAACGCAAAGGTAACTCGGCTATTCTCGTTCACAACCCGATTAAGTTGGCGAAATAAATTAAGACTGTAATAGTTGAGCAGGTTGGTGATCCCAGTATGGAATGTTGACAGTTCTGGACCACCTTACAGGAAACCGACGGAAGCGGCGCTCCATTTTAGATTGAAGAAGTTGTAGTCACCGCGAATCCAAAGTTCAACAGCACGAAGAGCTTGGGCAGAAGATATTTCATCCAACGAATCTGTGTGCGCATTTGTCAGTGCTAGATCGCGAGTCCGGTCCGGTGTGTTTTCAAGCGGCGATGAACTGCAATAAACACTCCGCCGTTCCGGTTTTCTTCAGACTGTTACGTGAACTGCGGTCCGTACAGAAAACTTCATAGTTCGCTCCGAAAGCTTGCACTAATAAAGTTCTTTCGCAGAGCCACGTTTAGGTGAAGCGATACCCGAGCAGAGTCGGATAACAAATTGAGAACTAAACTTGAGGTTGGCAGACCCATTACCACTCCCGCACACAGATCTAGGACGACTGGTGATCGCTGGATGCAATGGCTCGAAAGAGGCGGAGGAAATGGGGTTTTCCATAATACCAGTTGCAGTGCGCCTCAGTGTGCGATGAACCTGACTGAAGCTACAGCAGATCGATGTCTGGTGCGTGGAGGTCCGATTTAAAATAAACGATCTGGAAGCGTAGGAGTCATCAACGTCAGAATGGTCAGGAATTTTTGTATACTTTCCACAGTAAGAAGTTTGAAAGATCTCTTCACCAAATTTTTCAACAGGTTTTGGCACTGTCTAGACCTTTTTTTGGAAAGTTACAGTTACAGTTAACCACTTAAGTTGAGTTCAGCGAAGAAGCTGGAAACAAACATAACTGGTTCACAATCATGACTCATAAATGCAAGAAGTTACCACTTAGGAGGAACTATGACAGCAATAACTGGTGGATTCCAAAAGTTGTGAAAGATAAATATAAATAAAAGACATGACTGACCAGTACACAACTAGTGGGAAGCATTGATACAAAATTCATTTCAGTGGAATGAGAGTTTATTCAACGGATAGTATCATAGGTACAACTTATACTGATATGAAGTGACATGTATAGTAGTTGTGCTGGTTCGTCCAAGCAATTTTATGGTCTACAAGCAAGCATACATTTTTAGCTACCATTTTTCTTTTTTTCAGGTGTTCTCACGCAGGAGTTCAGGTCGCAACCAGTTTATTAGTGCAACCAGTACCGACCTTTAGTCACTATGCATCGTTACATATTGGTTTCATGTGGCAATATACATGATGATGCGATCAAAACTAGAGGAACATCAATAAGCAATTTCGAAAAGCGACTAAAATGTTGCAGCTGGTTGCATTTTTAAAATGGCTTGTGAGAACACTGGAACGCGTAACAAAGAAACGCGTATCGTTCTTTTCTGTGTTCTATGTGTAATTTCTAAGTGATGGACCGAAAATAAAAGTTGGAAGAAACAAACATGCTTCGTCAAACCTGTTTAAACTTCAAGCGTAAAAATCGGACGGGTGCTTTCTTTTGTAAGGGTCGGTTAAAAAAGCTAATGCAAGATTCTCTATGTAATATTTCTCTTTAAGTAGTTGCTGATTGGGCTACCGATTGTGGATGAGCAAGAGGTATTTGTAACGTTGTGTCGGTTTTACTTGTGGTAGTTAAACTTTTCTTGGCAGCAGTTGTGGTTGATTTTCAATTGCACAACATAAAACTTTTTGTCTCAGGTTTACTTTAAAAAGATTTCAATACAATATTTCTGGTCGTTGAGAAGTCCAGAAATGTTTAAGCATCCAGCAATGTCTGTTGAATTTATCACTATGTTTTATGACTGTTGTATTCGTTGGACTTCGAACGAGGACGATTTTGAAATAAACCTTTCTTAGAGGCGTTTTATGATAGAACTGGATAAAGAAAATTGCTGCATGCCTTAATTTTATTTGTACCACTGAACCACCATTGCAACTCTGACGGCAACACAACTCCGAATAGCTATACCAAAAGCAACGCATTTTTTCAGTAGTAGTTTCGAAAAGTATTGACGAATGCGACTTGTTTGAAATTGTCCTCATGTTGAGTTATACTAAAAAGTCACCATAATCGAGACAAAATATCACAGCGCGCACTGAAACACTGCGTGCGCAGAGTCGAATAGACTAATAGCACTCAATTTTGAAACGCTTCGATTCGGTAAAACCAGAATCAATCCAATGACGTTCCAAAAAATTTGCCAATTTTTTCTCCACTATTTTCTTCATATTAGTACAGTCAAGGTTGCAAATTGCATCGATTATATCACTATCATAGCCAACTTTTCGACCCATGGCTCGAAAAAATTGACAATGTTGAGTCCTGAAGAAGGCTCAAACCAAGGGTCGAAACGTTGGCCAGGATAGTAATAAAATCGACATCGTCAGTCAAAAATATTCCGTCATAGTTAAAAAAATATGTAAAAATAAAACACGATATTAGCAATTTGTGAAACTATTATATTTATAAGTCAGTATTGCAAACCAGGCAAAGCTGTATCATCATGCCATATGAGGCTTCACATCTGATACAGAATCCCTTACCTTCCAGCAGTACCAGCTGGAGTACGAGCAACCTTAGTGAAAGTGGAGAAACTATTTCCGGTGAGTCCATTGCACAGTGTTTTACAATAGGCAAAAACATGATTGAACTTGTTTTGACACGAATATTCCATTTTTGGGCTAAATAAACTTTAGCAAAGTTTGCTTACAAAATAATTCTTATTTTATAGAAATATCAGTAACAGGAAACACTATGCAGTCATCGCATTCTGACAGCGAAGAGTAGAATTGAAGAGCGCCTGTTCTCCATGTTAGGAGCGGCTCGAAACGGCGTCTGTCCCTGAAGCGGGATACTAAAGCAGAAATGTGGTGCCTAGTCAAATATATCAAAGGTGACAACCCTATCACGAGGCTAGGTATCGCGGTCCTGGTAAGGTCGCAACTAAAATCCTCAACATTGGAAACTTGGAACCTACGAAAGCTGCCCTCCTTGCTCCTGAGTTGAAAAATGTGACAAAAGAGATTGTAGTCCTTCAGGAAGTAGGATGGCTTGATAAAAGCAAACGACAACTCCGCGCAGTAAGCCCAACGATGGGTATCTCGTTCAAGAATCACATCTACTACAGTGACTGCAAGAATTCAGAGAATGGAGCGAGCTATGTAGTGTTTGGCAAGCATCAGATGGTAGTCGGTCCCAACAAGCGTATCTGCTTGTTGAGGATGAAGGGCAGGTTCTTCAGCTTTAGCTTGATTACGGTCAGTGACGAAAAACGACCAATCCAATTTTGTGAAAGATGAGTTATATGACGTCACGAAGAATTATTTTGTTTATTTGTTGGAATGCAGAGCTTCTACTCAACCACTAACGACAACGACGTTAGGTTGATTTAAATCGGAAGCACACCTGATGAACTATCCAGGTATACAACAGGCAGATTCATCTGTTTGTGGATTTCAAGACAGCGTAGGATTCAGTGAAACGAATTGAACGGTGGGAATGTTTTGTGCCAAGACTGATCAAGATGATCTGTATGACGCTGGAAGGATCAAAATCAAGCGTCACTACTCGTTTGTGACGTTAGGTGTATTGAAACAAAGTGATGCACTTTCTATCTTGTTGTTCAACGTAGCATTGCGAGAGGCTATACAAAGATGTCGGAAACGGAACCATTATCACGAGGTCTCACATGCTTTTAGCGTCACAAACAATATCATAGGAATTGAGCTCAGAGCAGTGAATGAGGCATTTGTGCATTTTGAAAGGGAGGTTACGAGAACCGGACAGACTATAAACTCTGACAAGACAAAGTATATTGGTAGAGAGAGAGGTCCGAACCATGTTTATTCCTAGGTGGAAATCTTTTGAGTATGAGCTCGTCGACGAATTCATATATCTTTGAGCACTAGTGACATGTGAGAACAATGTTAGCCGCGAGGTAAAAAGAACTTTCTAGGGTTTGCGTAATAAGCTAAAGTCTTGTAGAATAGAGACGCTTAACAAAACTGGTTCTATACAAATCGCTGATATTCCCTGTTACTCTGTATGGCCATGAGACATAGGCATTGAAGGAAACACTATCGGGTGCCCAGTGTGTTATAGAAGAATTCTGCGTTCAATACACATCGGCACAGTAGAAAATGAAGAGTAACCACGTGCTGTTCAAGGTATACAAACATGCTAACATGGACAGATTGCTTAAACACAGCAGACTACTGTAGCGCGAATGTCCGCTGATGAACCAGCCAAAGTTATGCTCAGCACAGAATCTAGAAGACCTGGGAACAGACCCTCACTAACCGGGTATCAGCAAACGAAGATGATGCGCGTGCAGCGGGTGTTCAAGGGCACTGGAGAATGGCATCCCAATATCTAGTAAGCTGGAAACGACGTTAGGTTGATTTAAATCGGAAGCACACCTGATGAACTATCCAGGTATACAACAGGCAGATTCATCTGTTTGTGGATTTCAAGACAGCGTAGGATTCAGTGAAACGAATTGAACGGTGGGAATGTTTTGTGCCAAGACTGATCAAGATGATCTGTATGACGCTGGAAGGATCAAAATCAAGCGTCACTACTCGTTTGTGACGTTAGGTGTATTGAAACAAAGTGATGCACTTTCTATCTTGTTGTTCAACGTAGCATTGCGAGAGGCTATACAAAGATGTCGGAAACGGAACCATTATCACGAGGTCTCACATGCTTTTAGCGTCACAAACAATATCATAGGAATTGAGCTCAGAGCAGTGAATGAGGCATTTGTGCATTTTGAAAGGGAGGTTACGAGAACCGGACAGACTATAAACTCTGACAAGACAAAGTATATTGGTAGAGAGAGAGGTCCGAACCATGTTTATTCCTAGGTGGAAATCTTTTGAGTATGAGCTCGTCGACGAATTCATATATCTTTGAGCACTAGTGACATGTGAGAACAATGTTAGCCGCGAGGTAAAAAGAACTTTCTAGGGTTTGCGTAATAAGCTAAAGTCTTGTAGAATAGAGACGCTTAACAAAACTGGTTCTATACAAATCGCTGATATTCCCTGTTACTCTGTATGGCCATGAGACATAGGCATTGAAGGAAACACTATCGGGTGCCCAGTGTGTTATAGAAGAATTCTGCGTTCAATACACATCGGCACAGTAGAAAATGAAGAGTAACCACGTGCTGTTCAAGGTATACAAACATGCTAACATGGACAGATTGCTTAAACACAGCAGACTACTGTAGCGCGAATGTCCGCTGATGAACCAGCCAAAGTTATGCTCAGCACAGAATCTAGAAGACCTGGGAACAGACCCTCACTAACCGGGTATCAGCAAACGAAGATGATGCGCGTGCAGCGGGTGTTCAAGGGCACTGGAGAATGGCATCCCAATATCTAGTAAGCTGGAAATATAAAATAATTTCTGTGATGATTGGGAGTATACAATGATGATGACTGTACTCTGCCGCCGTGCTTTGTCAGTCTTCCGATTTTTGTATGTTTGTATATTTGGTACACTTCGTTGTTCATAAATCTGCTCCATTTTCTATTGTCCCACCAGGTATTGAGAAGAGAAGTTATTTTTTATATAATACAACTAACAACAGGGAGTATCAGTGATTAGTACAGAGTAAAATCTGTGCGTCTTTTTTGGCTTTTGGACCGTTTCAACACGTATTTTCCTCGAAAATAGTTAGTTAAACATCATGTTCCAAGATATATGAACCCGTGAGCAACGTAATCGTACTGTAGCTGATATCGCACTTCCAAGGACATTAAATAAGTGAGTGCATTTATATAATGTCACAAACGAGTCGGATTCCGGCTTTTCTGACGCTTGATTATGATCCATCTGGCGTCATACGAATAAGTTTAAATAGTTGTCTGCCACTGTTCGCGTCGTTTAATGAAATCGTACGCTACGTTTAAATCCACCAAAAGATGATGAGACAGCAAGTTGTAATTTAAGTGCATATTTTTTTAACAATTAATTCGAATTTTTTATCAGTCTCTATACAGTCTCTATACTCGGGTTACTAAAATTAAATGAAATTTCACGGAATATTTAATGATTTTTTTCCATAAACAGCAATCCAAATAAATTTTAATTTTACCATTTTGAGGCTCTAGAAAACCTTTTAAAAATATAGATTGTGTTAGTCGGTTATAACTCCTGTTACATAAAAGAAACCCCTGAATGGATCAGAAGGTTAACGTCGAACATCGTCTGGAAATGTCTCACTCTATTGATGCAAGCTCAGCAGTGAAACCCAATAAAAAACCGCTTCAAAGTACAGTCTCACACAGTTTGCAACAAAGTCGCCCCCGTCACAGTCTGTGTTTTCTTCGTTCAACTTTTGTCCGCCCCTCCTTCTCATTCAAAGTGGGCCTCTTTCTTTTCCTTGTGCCATGAGCCCTCCATCAGGTGCCGGATGAAGGTGCAACGACGGCAAAGGCCAAAGTGTAATCATACCTTGGCTGGAAAAGACGAAACTTTTCTCAAACATTGCCACCCCGTAGTTGCGGAGTTCGGCGCAGCACAGCGCAGTGTTCCGGCTTGGTGCAAATACACCGTCACACCCATCGGAAGCAGTTTCCTTCTTCTGGCTTTGTCTTTTCTTGAACGTCCCGTGTCTAGCGTGGAAGGGGTGGTCTTCGGTATGGTTCCCGATGTAGGAGAAAACTTTCGATTTTTTATCGTTCTTGGAGAAATGTGCATGTTTGTTGTTTGCGAATTGCGCGTTTGGTGTGAAAGATATATCGTACCGAAGGAGGAGAAGCAGTCAAGTGAATTAACCTTAAAAGAGCTATTGAAAGGATGCTTGCATAGATCGCCGAAGGGTGATTAGAGAAATTGAACAGGATGGGAAATGTGAAGTTCTGCTGGTATCAGTTGCAATAGGTGTTAAATAAAAAATCGGTGCCTCATCTCATCACATGACTGGAGTCATAAAATTTATCGCAGGAAACATGAAAGCCAAGGAAAACGAACACATTTGTCATGCTTGCATACCTTAATCAACGACTATTAACAAAGCCGTTAATTATCTTTGTAGGGCAGTAAACGTCAGACGCCTTCAACTTGTATATCTCACTGGAAACCAAAACAACGCTAATAGCAATAATAATAATAGCAACAACAATCTTAACACATTTCAATTAAACGCCCCATTCCGGTGAGACCGACGACGGGAACACTGTACACGTAATGCAATGTGACACAAAAGATGCACTGCTGCGCAAAAGAAAAAAAAAAGCACTCACTACACACCGACACGTCCCAGCCTCAGCTCAGTTCTCGGATTGATCGCGGACCAAGCTGGAGCAGAACCGAGGCGCAAGCGTAAAAGCATTGCCCCTGCACGTTCGCTCTGTCTGGTCGGCTAAACGACTAATTGTAAACCATCAAATTAGCTAATGACATGCAAGCGCATTTGTTTCCACCCCGCCCTGCCGCGTCGTCAACCCTTCCTGCGGTCGTTCGCTGGTGGCGTCGTCGGCAGTGGCGTGGGGCACTCAGTCGGGTTGATTTGCATTTAAATATACGTCGTTCATATGGGAGCATCGCAAAGGGGAATAAATTGCTTGTTCTCTGAATGAGGGACGGTGACCTGTCAGCCAGTTGGGTAAGTGACGTCTAATAAAACTGCTGGAGAGTGTTACCAGAAGCAACAGAACAGCATCGTGTAATTGAGCCAGATCAATCCGAATGTGTAAACATGTATCGTAGCTAGGATTGACAGCAAGAGTTGAACAGTAATTTGAACGTTTAAAGTGAATGGCTACTCCCAAGTCAAAAATATTGAATTAGAATTCCATAACTAATTCAATATTTTTCACTTGGGAGTAGCCATTCACTTTAAACGTTCAAATTACTGTTCAACTCTTGCTGTCAATCCTAGCATTTTGATTTCGTCTTATCAGTATCCGACTCTAGCTTAGTGACAGAACCAAACTAGCGCCGCATTGACGCTAGCTTGAAAAACGAAGACATTAATTGTGTTCTTGAGCAAACCCCTAGTTAAGCGTGATGTCCCGCAAGCCCTATCACTAAGTTGGTGTCGGATTCTGATGAGACAAAGTCGAAACGCAAATTCCATAACTAATTTTATTATTGATTTTATGCTTTGGACGCGCAAATGTACTTTTGAACAGTTTTCTCCTTAGTGAGGAAAAATTAGTTTTTACCCTAATTTTTCTCCACCATGGAGGAATATAGCATAATGTCAAAAATACAAACAATAAATGACAGAGGTGAAAGTCCACAAAAATATTTTATCAGTTTTGTGCATTTGCTGTCAAGTGGACCGCAAATCGCACATAAAGTCTCTGCGTAAGGTTGGAGATGCATCCCGGTCGGAATGGCATTTTGATACAGTTTAAGATATTAGTTAACAGGTCTTCCAAACTGGAAATGCAACACCAAACAGCAGGTTCTGAAAAGAAAGACAACAAGATGTGCATCCTACTATACTGTTCTGAATATTTCCAATGACTAGAACAGCTTACGTGTGTTAAGGATGCAACTCACCGTGTTCTAACGAAATCGTCACAACTATTCAGATCTCACCTTATAGTCAGACCACATGAGCTACATATGAAAACCAGATTACAATATGTACCCTGTTTCGATCGTGATTCGTCGTAATAGAGAATAAGGTTGAATAATAATAAAATGACCTTGCATGACATATAGTCTTCTTCTATGTTCATATCAGCGCAAAGCATAAGCATTTAAAGCTGACTGTTTGTTGCATGCAGGTAATATTTTGAATATTCTGTATCTTGACCTCGATTGACTAAAGTAAAGGTTAGTTTGAAAATTTCTATACCATCACTTACATCCAATTTCCTTCGATTGGATTTCCGGTTGACACGTGCAGGTTCGTAGCTCGAGCTCCTATTCAGCATGGTCATGTTCTCGCGAGTAACATCAAAGTTAACCGTGCCTTGAAAGATTACACCGTTTTTTACGATGTGCCGATTGTTCATATAAGTGACACGCATTAGTTTGATTGTCATAAGTGAATAGCGTGGTCTGTACAAAAATATAGAGTTGGCCATTTTTCAGCGTGATGAAGGAAGAAATCATGTAGTTTTGCCGCATTGTCTCCACCCGAACAACGTTGGCAATGTCGGGAAAAACATCCTTACAAGAGTCACGTTTAACCGAGACCACTTCACCTATGGCAACACGAATCGGCGGATTGCGCTATCAGATGTACCCGGAGACAGATCGGGTAGTCGTACCTCTAACACATCATCCTCTGTGTACAACGGGAATTTTGACAATAACCCAGTCATGATTAACAACTTATATCGTGTTGTTCTTGTAGATCAGTGGTGTTCAACCTTTTTTATTCCATGCAACCCAAATTTTTGCGTCAATTGCACAACCCCTCGGGTTATGGGAGCACCCCCCGTATTGACAAATTGCCAAAACCCTTGATTTTCTTTTGATCATATCACTGGTTTTATTTACTCAATAATCAAACCGCTAGATGGCTTTCTAAGAAAATTCAAGGAGTCTAGACAAATATCAATTTTCGGCGGCAGTGCTGCCAACTGTGCGATTTTTTCAGTTAAATATTAAAAATTGACTTTTCTCTCAATACATATATTTTAATTTTGAAAATTCTATTCCTCAGAAATTTTTACATAAGAAACACTTATTATCTCAATATAATTAGAGCGCATCCTGAGATATACCGTTTTTTTAAGGGAAAAACCGCAATTTCCCATATAAAATCGCCAGCGCACAACACTAAAAAACCAACTTGAGTATTCTGAGTTCAAACATGGTTTTTCGTGAAGAAGACGGGTTGGTTTTTGGTTTGCTTCTAGCAGATCAGGATCAATTTTTATGACCGTTTGAAGATTTTCTCAATTTTGACCAATAAAAATGTATTTTTATATGAGAAAATGCGAGTTTTTCCCTTCGAAACGGTGTATCTCAGGATGCGCTCAAATTATATTGAGATAATAAGTGTTTCATATGTAAAAAATTCTGAGGAATACGATGGGATTAGAATTTTCAAAATTAAAATATATCTATTGAGAGAAAAATACATTTTTAATATTTAACTGAAAAAAATTGCATAGTTGGCAGCACTGCCGCCAAAAATATTTTTTCTAGACTCCTTGAATAATTTTCTTCAGACGCCATCTAGCGGTTTGATTCTAGAATCAACAGAACCGGAGATATGATCAAAAGAAAATCAAGGGCTTTGGCAATTTGTCAAAACGGGCGGTGCTCCCATGACCCGAGGGGTGGTTCAATTGACACAAGAATTTGGGTTTTTATATATTGGTCCTAGATGAACAATTTCTCCAAATTTAGTTCAAATTTGTGAAGGTCGATTTCAAGTTTGCATCTTTTTTTGATCACTTCGCGTGGAATGGCTCATTAGGGTATCGCAAAAAAAAATTATTTTTTTTTGAATTCTCA
Organism: Topomyia yanbarensis; assembly: GCF_030247195.1. Classification (NCBI taxonomy): domain Eukaryota; kingdom Metazoa; phylum Arthropoda; class Insecta; order Diptera; family Culicidae; genus Topomyia; species Topomyia yanbarensis. The sequence continues at coordinate 394,114,739 of NC_080671.1, read as the reverse complement.
AAAGCCCCCCCTCTCATATTGTGACAAATGTCAAAGTAAGCTAAGATGTCAAATTTCACATCATTTGAACAATTCTAGACTCCCGCTTGATTTTTTTTTGAAATTGGTACTATGGCGATATACGGAGGAAAAAAAATATTATAAGCTCTAACTTTTGAAATAGCAATCTGAAAATTCCAATTTATACCTCTTTTTAAAGGAAATGACCTTAGCATTTGAATGGAGATATCTTTGTTTATAGAAAAATACGATACAGGGTCATGGGTACTGGGTCATTTTGGCCCCAAAATCCCCTATTTCATTTAAATTTTCTACGCCGTGATGCAAATCGTACATATTTTGCAGCTTTTCAAATGTGAAAATTTTTCAGAAATCGAACGGAACCTTTTTGACCTTTGTGCGAATATGAGAAAGTGGGGTTATAGGTCCTTTTGTCATTCATAATAAATTTTACCATTTTCTCAAGCATATATCTCTATTCTTCTTCACTCAATTTTAATAAATTGTACCTTGTTGAACGTGGAAAATCCTTAGGAACAAAATAAAAATATATTATTTACCAGTAAAATTCAGAAACATCAAATTATCTCGAATTCACTTTTTTATAATAAAATCGCACATATTATCTCCATTTAACAACAAAATTCTTATTTAATTTACTACTTTTAGTGTGAAATACGCTTAGGGATCACATGAGAAAAGTTTCATTGCTGGAAAAATAGGGGAAGTTGAGGTATTAGGACATTTAATGAAAAAATGTGATTCGTAGAGTTAATGTCAAAAAAATTTATGTTTCTGAATTTAACCGCTAACAAATCTGTTTTCGTTGTATTTCTAAGAATTTTCCACGTTCAACAAGTTACATTTTATGAAAATTGATTAAAGAGTAATAGAGATATATGCACGAGAAAATGATAAAATTTAATATGAATGACAAAAGGACCTATAATCCCAACTTCTCGTATTCGGACAAAGGTCAAAAAGACTCCGTTCGATTTCTGATATTTTTTCACATTAGAAAAAACAACAAAATATGTATGAATCGCATAAGGAAGCATAAAAAATATTGAAAATAGAGGATTTCGTGGTAAAAATGACCCTGTACCCCCCTTTCCCGTATTTTTCTAGAAACAAAGACTTCTTCATTCAAATACTAAGGGAATTTCCTTTAAAAAGAGGTATAAGTTGTAATTTTCAGATTGCTACTTCATAAGTTATAGCATTTAATATATTTTTCCTCCGTATTTTCCCATAGTACCAATTTCAAAAAATTTCAAGCGAAGTGGGCGGGAGTCTAGAATTGTCCAAATGATGTGAAATTTGCCATCTGAGCTTACTTTAACATTTGTCATAATATGAGAGGGGGGGGGGCCTTTGAGAATTCCAAAAAAAATAATTTTGCAATGCCCTAATGACCTATATACCCATATGAAGTCTACTAGAATTCGATTGTGGAATTGCATGAAACCACATTCCTTACATGATAAAACTGAATAAATAGTAGAACTTAGTAATCAGGTTATGAATCATTTCTCAACATTTTATTCCTTGAATGATGAACTTTATGGTTGGGATAAGAAGTAAAAGAACCTAAGTTAATGATCATCACGGTCAATCACTTAAGCTCACTTTTGGCAGCTGTAGATATTAGCATAGAATTCAACAGACAAATCCGAAATACTGATGAATCGTCCTTTCTTCTAACTTTATTTATTAAATGCCAGCTCAAAAAACTATAAAGAAAAACAAACAGTGTCAAGTAGACAAAAACAAAAAAATACGATTAGGAGAATCCGATACACCAAAAAATCAAATTTTTATGTTAGGTATTGTGTCCTTATGCACAAAATTAGGTCTTTTCCAATATTTTTTTTCGTTTGGAAATTTCTGCATTGTTCCAGACGTTTGGTTCTTATACCAAAAGACAGTTTCGGTTCAATATTCCTCATGAGCAAAGTGACGTGTGAGTTTTTGTATTTTAGTATCTAATTGGCACCAATGCTGTGCTAGTTTGGACTTATCAAACTGGCATTAAGCTGGTGTTAGTTACTGACGAGAAGAATCCGTAATACTCAAAAATAAAACTTTTATATGAAAATATTGGATTTCTTGCAATAACGTCGTCATTTGGGTGGTTATGGCCATAGCATGTGGATTTTGAAACTACTAGACTTATTTCCAGTTTTTTGTTTTCGTCCATGCTTTCGTCGTTGCTGGAGTTTTGTTTCTTGAGGTCTGTTGTTCTATGTGGGTTCATGTTCGTCTTTCGACATTCGTACTTAATATTGTATTTCCATTTTAAAGGAATCTGCTGCAACCAACTTTCTGATATAAAATCAGAACCAATTGGCTTATACATGATAAAATTTCATAACGGAACCGGTGGTTGAATAGCAAGCGTAACCGCCACTCACCCTAGTGGGTCTGGTTTCAATCCCAGTCGAGGGCTTTGAGGTTTTCTGTAGTGAAAAATATGTGGTCGCGTCTTTCTACAAAATAATTAGTCTCGATCCATTTGTTGATGGGCCAATGTCTAGGGTCCACATGGCCCTTTCTGGCGTCCGTGATAGACACTCAGTGGAGACAGAGGCAGGCTTAAAATAAAATAAAAAGGTAACTGGATATTCGAACCAATCCACGTTTTCTTCATTGAATTTCCACTTTACGAATAAAGGGACTAATCTTGCTGTACCTAAAATCAATTGTTACCGTATTTCTTTGCGACGGGAGAAACATATGTTGGCATTGTGGGTCGCCTGTCGTAAGCCTAAATTTGTGACGGGTACTAAGGTTCTAAAAGGTCGGTTCTAAGTACCTTTCAATATGTCAGGTAAAAAATTGATTCCGCAACAGAAGAACGTGCATTCATCTTACGGCACAGTGTCATAATGTCCAAGGTAACGTCTGAAAAGTGTTGTGTCACAACGTCCGAGACATTATAACGCACAAGGCTGCATCCGAAAACATCCGAAAACGGATGGGCGTCCTAATGTTTCGGGCTTCATGACGTACATTCGATTTTTGATCTTATGTCGTAGTTATTATCCTGGACACTGTGGCGTATTTATAGTTTCGGATATTGTCACGCATAAGAACTGTATCATAATGTTCCAGGTCGTATTATCCTAAATTAATATGCATCATAACGTACGGGGCATTATGATGCATAAGGGTGCGCCTTAAGGTCCGAAAACAAATATATGTACGTCTTAAAGTCCGCAATCATCCTAGTGTCACAACGTCCGAAATCCGTACTGGGCCATAATATCCGGGTTTATATGACGCACACGGGAAGGTATATTATATTTTTAGTAAAGAATGATAGAGATATATGCACAAGAAAATGATGAAATTTAATATGAATAACAAAAGGCCCTGTAATCCCATCTTCTCGTATTCGGACAAAAAGTCAAAAAGGCTCCGATCGATTTCTGAGATTTTTTCACATTAGAAAAAATGTGTATGATTTGCATCACGGAGCAGAAAAATAATTAAAAATAGGGGATTTTGGGGCCAAAATGTCCCAGTACCCAACTTTCTCGTATTTTTCTAGAAACAAAAATATTCCATTCAAATACTAAGATTATTTCCTTTCAAAAGAAGTATAAATTGTAACTTTCTGAGTGCTACTTCAAAAGTTATAGCATTTAATGTATTTTTCCTCCATATTTTCCTATAGTACCAATTTCAAAAAAAATCAAGCGAAGTGGGCGGGGGTCTAGAATTGTCCAAATGATGTGAAATTTGGCATCTGAGCTTACTTTGACATTTGCTACAATATGATCCTTCGAGAAAACAAAAAAAATGCAATGCCCTAGCGCTAAGGTAGTGTTACTACGAATCGCTCAAGTTTACCAGCATGTCTCACAGCAAAGATAGACTTGTCCCTCTGTACCATAAGAACCGACAGTGGTGATCTTGCGTTACCTCTCTTTTGTCGGTTCTCATGGTAAAGAGGGGCAAGTCTGCCTTTGCCTTGAGACATATTGGTAGAATTGAGAGATTCGTAGTAACACTGCCTAAGCTCGACTCCTGCGAACAGAAGATAAAAGATTAGTCCGTAAGCTATGAAGTCTGACTAATGTTGGACCAATGCCGCAATAATGTTGGCTCAAACAATCAGTAACAAATTGGCCATCTTCAGATGTAGGTGATATTAGGGTAGTTCTTATTGTTAGGGTGTTTCACAAATTATTTTCCTTATGAAAGGAGATATAAAATTGCAGTCTTCAGCTCAACTTTTAAAGCTCGTTATAAAATTATAATATAAAAGAATTCTAATAGGCACGAAATAGGCTGGAGATTTTCACTTTTTCCGGCTTTTTTCAAAGAATTCGTGAAACATTTTGTTAAATTGTAGCACTCAAATACCTAAAACTTCTTCTTAATTCGACGGTCTAAACCAGCGCTATATTTATCTTATACTAAAAAAGCTATAAAGGGGGCTGGGGAGTACACTGCCTCTTCCTCTTTTCATTTTATAACTATGTCTATTATATTCAGTAATTCACTCTGAATATTTCATTCAAAGGTACCAAGTCTCTACAATGAATATATTCACATTTATTTAAGTTTAAAATGTCGATGTCGGTGATGCACTGGCAGTGTTGGAAGAAGCAATGAATTTCTGCAGTTGGTTTGAACCATAAGTTATAAAATTGTTATAACCATTTTTTGAAAACTCGTAGCTAGTTACCATCTTCGACAAAGTTGTTTAAGGTTAGAAATATAGTTTTTAAAAGCTAGTTTTTCATACTGAGTGAAATAGCGATCTGTATTAATGTAAATGCAACATATCTGATTTTCCCATATTAAAAGCGGTGGTCAGCTATTTTCGTCCGCGTCCCTTATCACCAATTTTTATACTGTGATTCATTTTTGAAAATGAACCACCTTGGTTATGCAACTATTTTTTCCCGATTTTTTTTAAATGCAAATAATTAAGCAATCTTCATTTCGTTATATTCTGAACTGCACATATTTTGTCGCATGTAATTTTAAATGTACTTTCATTTGATGACATTGTAAGGGAACACGTATCCGCCGGTTGATGCCAATCGAGCTGACATTTGTTTAGACTGAGCAAACAAATTTATTTGCTTGTTTAGTGTTTTTTTGACCAACTAGGAAACGCATCCACTGGGTCTTTAATTCGTGTGGGAAATACGCATGGTCTTGTCTGAGTGAATGACTTTTGAATTATATGTGAGGGTGGAGAATTGACAATTCGCAAGATCAATTCAAATCCAATTACCAATTTGCGGAAATCATTTCAGCACGATGAACAAATGTTTTATGGTCATATTTAATGCTTTACTTTTAGTCCATTAACTCATCAGTCAGTTATACTGAGCTAAGAATAAGTACGTACTATTTGGAAACGGGAGGTGTTTGATTCGGGCTATGTTAATATCGTTTAGGAACGTAGCATTTATATTTTTTCTGTTTCGCGTCTTCATTGTAATATCGGAACGTTTACTCGAACGAGGTGGAAAATTTCAAGTAACGGGATCTCAATATGTTTGTGATTATACCAATAAGGGCCATTTATAAATTCTGCCACGCTATTAGGAGGAAGAAACATGACTAATTGTGACATAAATGGGAGGGGAGCACGTCATCTGCTTTGACGCTACCGGCCGTTTTACGCACGATTGTGCCATCTATATAGGAAATTCCATAAAACATGAACACTTTTGCAGGTAGCGGCATAAAAGTGCTACTACAAAATGAAGGAAAAGCTAAAAGAATTTGATTCGTATTAGACCAAAGGGAAAAATAACGTGGTAATATGAGAGTTAGTAAGTATTGGGTAATCTTTGCGTGCGTAATTTAGGAAGTTCCACCATACCACTTTTAATCTCATGGTCCATTCTACATTGTCGACAACACTCCCGACAGCCGTCTGTCCGGAGTTCAAGTTGTTTTCGATGAAACAATCTAGATAAACGATTAGGCAGAGTTTAAACACCTAGAAGATTTACGTATCCTACAGTCAATAAACTATTCAAACATGCACGAAAATATAGTCTCAGTCGCATCGCTTGCTTGAAGCGAATCCTGACTAACAACCCACCCACTACCCAATCCGTGGTACTTATGGGAGTGTCACTGAGTCGGGGCCTTCCGTTAAGTAAGTACCACATCAACACTTCCTTTCTCATCCCAAGTTACGGTAAAGATGGTCGTGGCCCGCAATGGTGGCGCTCAGGCGAAATTCTCGCTTGGACTGGATCAATTATTAAGTTTTAATTTTAAAGTAGCAACCGCTCACTGCATACTCCTACCTAAGCCTACAAAGGTTAAAAAAATTAGGTTGACGATTTTTAGAGTGATTGCATAACCTTTCTTTATGAGAATGGCAAAAATAAACATATTCTAATGAAAAATAGATCATTAATTCTTAGATTAGAGGTCATGAGATATAAATTGGGAAAGTTCCTATATTATTCTGGTTGTAAATTGTTTAAATGTGACACAGTGCTCGTTAAACAACACCGCACGATCGATTATTTGCTTATTGAAACTATCTCAGTCTTCCTGCAATTAGAAATTTGCAAATGATCATGCAAAAACAATCCTAAGCACGGTCCCACCACAACCACCCAAACCGAACCATCAAACGCTTCGCCGTGCACACTTGAAACAAAATAGACACACGCAAGCACACACAACCACCACATCGGTCGATGTTTATTTATAAACAACCATCTAATATCGGCAAGAAGAGTAATTAAAATTAGATTTTCTCAACTGGCACGGACTGGCTGTTTTTCTTTCGCCCTTTCAATTTTCAAACACCAAAGCGAAGAAAACTGGGGGACCGTCAACAACAACAACAACAACAACAAAACCAAAAGCGCGCGACCATGAGCAGAACCAGAACCGAACCGGTATCAAGGAAAATGCGGCTGTTTTCGATCTTGACCTTGAAATCGCTGAACCCTTGCTATGCTACGATTCAAACTATAGCGTCAGGAAGCGACTATAATTCAAAAAATGAGCCGATGGAACACTGCCGACAACCGCCTGTTTTGTTTTTGTTACTTGTTATTTACTCATATTTCGAGCGCTGTGCTCGCGCAATTTAGAAGTTCATAGCCATAGCAAATGTTTACCGACTTTGACGCCCGCAGGTTGTTGGCGTACTGCTCTCAAGTCACGTGTCCATCGGTCGCGGTCGTCAGTACAAAACTAACCATCACGACTAGGTGGTATACTGCGGCGGGGATGTGTAAAACGATCACCGCCTCCTCTCGTGACCAATTGAGTGTGTGTGCTTTGGTAATTAATGATTTAGTAATTGTTCGTTCACACATGCATACCTACCCTACCTTCCACAGTCACACTCGAACCTACTCAGTGAACCATCAAAAGAGTAAATATTCCACTCTGATTCATAATGCGCAGTTTGGAAGGGTTTGTTTGGAACTGCGGCGTACACGTGCATCCCATCGACGGCCACCAACCCAACCAACCAACCAACCAACGAGGGGTAGTGCAGTGCAGTGCACATGCAATCCAAATTCATGACAAATGCAAAGGGGTGGAGAAATGGAAAACTACCGTCATCATCGTCGTCGTCGGTCGTTTTTATTGTCGTGTCGTGCCACAGTGGGAACGATTGTCCACTCTTACCCCGAAGGTATAAGGTTCAATCGCGCAACTTCGTCGTGCTATGCTAGTTCAAGTCAGCTGAAAATTTTGATATACCAACTGAGAACATCTCAGGTATCTCAAGTAGGAAACCCCTTTATCGGGCCCAGTAGACAAAGGCTCGCTTTCATCAAAAGCGCAAATGACGCAGAAGATGAATTTCCTGCTGCGCAGTTTTTCCTTCGGGCCGTATATTCCAGCCAAGCGTGTATTGATCGATTCTGTCAGATAAACGTGATGGAATCGGTGGCAGAATAGCTACCGTTCCCGGGTATGCAAATAAACGACACATCCTACAGCTGCAGTTAGCGCTTCTAGAATTCCGATCGGACCACACCACGGAAACTGACGTCATTCCCACATGATGTGTCCAAGGTTGGCTCCTGTTCGAAACGCTCGTTATTTTTTTTTTTTCGCCCTGCAACAACAACACCCGTGCAAGCCCCCGTGTAAGATCAGATTGAGACCTGTGGCAAATATGTGGAAGAAGAAAATACATTGTTTTGCACCGTCGGAACATGGTGTAAACAAACAAACCCTCTGTGTTGCGGGAGCGAACGAGATATTCGCCGGCCATATAACACTTGGCAGCGGTCGTCGCGGCAGGGAAAAAATAGCAAACAACATTTCGTCTTTAATTATTCATAAATTTGCACGCTGCTGCGTCATTGCCGCCACGGCTGCGAACGCACCGTGCAGGAGTTTTGCAATCGATATTGCACTAGTTTTTATATGTTATCTTTCTCTGTCCTGTCGGTTTCTTGATAGAAAACTGCCCTGCGAGGCTATGCCAGCAATCGATTGTCCAAACAGCTTGAGGTCCTACACCGTCTATTTTTATATTTTAACCGTGTTCACCGCCATCGACTGTGGCTTTTACTATGCTTACAATATTTCAACAAGTCCCCAATCGTGCCGCTTGAACTTGAGCGCAGGGATGTCACATTGAAATCTGTGTTTCGGGCAAAAAATCTTTTTATCATCTATGGTGACTAAAAAAGGAGAAACATCTGTGGAAATCTATGATAAATTTCCAAACAATCTGTGCAAAATCGAAATATTTCCAAAAATCTGTGAGGTTATGTGTTTCGGCTATGCAGTCTGCGGTTTACAAAAACACTATTTTCTCTTTATCCGACGTTTCGGTCCGTTTGGGACCTTTTTCAAGGATTCGATAATGTGTGTTCTGTGGTCCGATGTCTTGTTTTGCACCAAGCAATTGTCATTTGTCTATCCAAATTTCGCCGTTTCGATGGTGTCCACATCGATTTTCAGACCGAAACGCTTATTCTTCTACCTCGGAATTCGGGCTGAACAGATTTCAACCAGCTGACAGTCTGCTGAAAAATCTGCTTGAGCGGTATTATTTTTTGACAACAATTGACAGCTGTCAGCTTAAATAATTCACCGTTTACACTGAGACTTGTTCCGATTTTAGGGTGTTTGGTTCAAACTTGATTCGATTATTTTGAACAATTTCCTAAACCATTGACGATGGGAAACAGTTTGTGTAAAGAAAATTGATGTCTGTATGGGAAAGCGACAACAGTGACTTTGCGTGAAAGTTGACTTTGGGGTAGGGCCTGGGTCAGTGATGTGAATTTACATTTTCAAATGACAACTTTCAGTTGAATTTATTGCAACCAAGATTCAAATTGAAAGTAACCTCAATCATTGGTGGAATATTCATGACAAATCCGATCGCTTTCCTTTGATGCTTTTTCATTCACCAACCAAACCTGTCATCTGACCTGTAGTGGTCAGTTTAGCTTAAACAGTGTGAAATATGTTCAGGGTTGTTTAGCCTGAAAAACCTAATTATTACCGCAACAGAGATATTCACAGGGCCAATGAAATTGAAAATGATTGAATACAGAGGCGGATCCAGAAAAAAATTTCGGGAGGGGCCCGAAATTTCGATTTTAAATTGAACATTATACAATTCGTATTACGCAATAACCTTATTAAAAGAATATCAGTTTTGTTAATCAAATTTGGTTTGGAGTAATTTTGATTTTAAAGCTAATATAAAATTGAAACTAATTAAAAATTTCTCAACAAGTAAAATAATTTCGGAGGGGGTCCGGACCCCCTCGTATTAAAAAGATAATTATATTCATTAAACCTTGTTTAATTAATGTTTCCAAAACCAAACATATTGTTAAATATATTTAACCGTTATAACGATTTTCAATTTATTTTATACTAAAATGTAAATACGTCCTTGTTTGACAACATCGGTTTTACTTCGTAATGAATAAGATTACATGGGTATCTTTGACATTAACCCATGCAAAAGATGTGGGCTACGGTTAATATAAAGGTGTGTCCCCATTTTATTTCAATTTAATGAATTAATTTTTATTTATCATTTTTTTCCAAAATCTTATGAAAGACTGACTACGTACCATTAACGTCAGCTGCATCAGAAAAGCTTAGACTATAACCTAATGACCCTATTGGAAGGATAACAAAACATTTTCTAGCTAGAAATATATTTGAATGCGTTTCTCTTAACTGTATCCGCATTCATATTGTAATCCGCAGTTAGCAGTATACTGATAGAATTTCCACGAGGCAACCTAGTTTTATAGTTAACTTCTGTTATTTGATTTCTTGGCCTAGAATGAGGAACAGTGGAGTAGAGCGCACAGTGGGACCCTTCTGAAAAAAGGTAGGACAAAACCTATTTGTGGCTTTAGATATCATTTTGGAGCCAACATTTCTTCTTAGGACATGTTCACAATATTATTCTGCAACTTTGTAAATAATTCTTTTTGATTATGCTAAAGTAAAGTACCCGAGCAAAAATTTTAAGAGGGTAGATGTTTTATATTATGTTTTAAATAACTTCGTCGAAGATATCACAGACGTCACTCAAACAATGAGTTCCACTATATCCACTTCTTAAGAAATATTCAATTTATTGTTGGAGTGATAGAGTATCGAAATAGCCGAAGTGTGGTTGCCAAAAAGTGCCTATGAAAACAAATATATTTGATTAAAATGGCGTAATTCAATTTGAAAAATTGTTTTGGAAGTCAAAACATTGATTTCCCAGTAGATGATTTTAGGTCATATTCTCTAAAAACTACAATTTTGCCTCGAAAATGAGGTCTGATGTCTGTGGTATTTTCGACGAAGTTATTCAAAACATAATATTCCACACTTTGCTGAAGACATCTACCTTCTAAAAATGTAAGGGAATGTAGTCTAGTTTGGGACGGGTTTGTTTAAAAACTGATATCTTGGTTCCATGACAATATTATTTTTTAGCTCATAGTACACCATCCTATTGGAATTTTTTTTTGTTCGGGTACACTTCTTTAATCTAATCAAGACAGTTTTTATTTACAAAGATGCAGAATAATCTTGTGCACATATACTACGAAGAAATGCTGGCTCTAAAATGACATCTAAGGCTTCACATAGGTTTTGTCCCACCTTTTGCCCTTCTCAATAGAAAGGTATTGCAATTGCTCTGAAAACCGACTTTTTAACGGAAGCCCGGAGGGCCGAGTGACATATACCATTCGATTCAGTTAGTCGAGTTCGGCAAATGTCTGTGTGTGTGTATGTATGTATGTGTGTGTGTATGTGCGTCTGTGTGTGTATGTCACCAAAAATGTCACTCATTTTTCTAAGAGATGGCTGAACCGATTTTGACAAACTTAGTCTCAAATGAAAGGTGCAACGTTCCCATAGGCTGCTATTGAATTTCTAATGGATCCGACTTCCGGTTTCGGAATTACAGGATGATGAGTACGAACACGCAGAAAATGTCGATTTTAATAAATTCTGCAATGAATGTATAAAGGTGAAAATGTTTCCAAAATATGACCACAACTGCTTCGATTTGTAGTATTAGGTCACTAACATCCATTCAAAGTCTATTTGGCCACATTGGCCACCATCATCGGTTCCGAAAGCCCCGGCGGAAGTATCTAAATTCAGAATAACAGTCACATCGGTTTCTCGGAGATGGCTAGACCGATTCGACTAAACTTCAAATGAAAGGTATTGCGTCCCCGTAAATGGCTATTTAATTTCATCCCGATCCGACTTCCGGTTCCGGAGTTACAGGTTGTGGTGTGCGATCACATAGCAAATTGTGATTCAAACCGATACTCCGATGAAAGCAAAAAAGGTAAAAATTTCGCTAAAATGTCTCTCAAACAACTTAAATTTGCTGTTCTAGGTCACCGACGGCCAACCAAACTTTCGTTGACTACATTGAACACCATAGACGTTTCCGGAAGTGCCCGGGAAAAGCGGCCATCTTTCAAAATTTACGAACTCACATCAGTTTCCCGGAAATGGTTGGGCCGATTTTCACAAACTTAGTCCCAAATGATAGCTATAATATCCCCATAGATGTCTATAAAATTTCGTACGGATCGCTTATATGGGTCCGGAAATATAGACTAAATCGTCCGGTCACATATGGAATTCCCATATAAGCCGGAACTCAATTTTTTTTTCAAAGGGGGGACCTCATGAAATTTCAGAAATCGAATTCGTATTTTTGATGCCAAACATCTTTAAAATGCATGAAACGTCGAGATTTTATGTTATCTCGAAAAATTTTTTTTTATAAAAATCGACTTTTTGGGACTTATTTTCAATTTAATATTAATGTGGTTGTTTTTTCTTTTACAAAGTTTTAGAACTCGAATAATGATTTCTATTCTTGTATATAGTTGTCATGTCGTGTATAATAAAAATGTAATATATACATTTGGAAGCTTATAATGAATATAAACAACGCAAAAATTCTCGTGTTCATGTTTGAGAAAGGCACAATTGCACCGCTAGGTGGATTAAAACAGGTTTTTGTATTGGTCGTACTGATCAGTGGTAATTTTTTTTCCTGAATCGTGCCTTCCATTCATTACGCCAAAATCGTTAAATTTGGGTCAATAAGATTTTCGGAGAAATTTATAGACAGCCGTTTCATATGGTGTTTTTATTTTAAAGATTAATCTACCCAAAAGCAATACATATTTACCAACAATTTGCAAGTGTATAACATACACTATATATTATACTGAAATTCTGTCATTGGTAAAGTTGTACAGTAAGCTTTGGCGAAGAATTTTGCTGAAGACACAAAGTCTGTATCTTTAATAATCTTCAACAGTATTGCTGGTTGTTTGTGGATGATCCCTTTAAAGTCATTTCATTACTATAACTTTTAAATATCATTCTGACTTGTCTCGTGTGTTTTCAAAGAAATTTGACATTTTTTAAAACAATAAAGTGTTTCAAATGGTGATTGGTTGTTAAGGTGGAAACGGCTGAGTTTACGTCAATAATATTTTCGGACTACTCATCAAAAATAACAAGGCTTGCTCTTTGCTGCTATGATTTTTGTGATTAATCCTCCTATAAGCAAGTTTTTTCAGCATTTTTTTTATGAATGAAATGAGCTATCGTCTTTAAGAAAATTGTGGAGATCGCTTTCACGAAAATCTTTGCGGAATACATGAGGTCTCTTATTTAAATGCATAAGACGTAATAGCACGTCATGTTTGGAAGACCCCCAAACATATTTTTCTAAATATCTTTTCAATTATCATTCCTACGGGTTTCATATATTCCATGAAGTTATTTCAAGAATCAAAATACACAAATTTTTATTATCGCATATTTTTTCTTATTTCGAGTGTTTTCGAAGATATTGGACATTTTTTGAAAAACAACAGTTTTTGTTTCAAATCATCTATAACTCTACTGGAGACAACGAGAGACCGGTAGGGTTGTGGTACTGGTAATACCGGTACCGAAAATCCCGGGAATACCTGCCCATTATTGGTACCGTAATACCGGTACTGAGCAAAAGCCAGTACCGGTATTTTCGGTTTCATACAAAAATATGTAGACTCTATAGTGGGACCCGTGTTCAAATATCGGTTTACAAGGTGGCTTTTAATTATATTTAATTATCTTTTAGATGAATCGCTTCTTTGTTGGAAAATGAGGTGGGTCCATCATCATAATAATTGTAGAAGTTAAATATTACTAACTCCAGGTGTACTGAACGATATGTTTAAATTTCTGCACTAGTTGGTCGAAATAAAATTTGAACTATCTTCTACTAAATTTCAAAGTATTCACATCTAGTGTAAGAGTAAAAATTTGTTTTGTTTTTTCTTATTAGCGATATTTTGATTGGTTCCAATTATTCACTGGGTGGCGCGTAATAATGCTGTGGTCTAAGTCAGCTGTTCGATACATCGATTTTGTATGCTGTATTAGGAAACAAGACTTGAAATTACAATAAGCACTCGGAAAAAATATTTTTCTTCGCGGACCCCCAGCAACTACTTCACGGTACCCTAGGGGTTGAGAATCACTGACCTAAGTCATGTCTGTATTTGGTTTACGCTTATAGCTTTATCTATAAAAGAACGAACAGCGATTAAGAGTTGGTGAACTGCTTTGAATGGCGCGATTCGTAATTTTTGGTGAACGAGAGTCAGAAAAAACTCCATAACAGGAAATTAGGAGCCTTGGTATGCATAAAAGTCGAAACCAATTTACAGCAAAGCGATAATGCCGAGAGGGAATGCGACCAACGTACACGTAAAGTGGCGTAGATCTAAAAAAAGAAGGTGCCGCATTCGAAGCTGCAATGAGACATCAGTTTCAGCTTTCAATTTCACTTTGAAGCGCTTCTCGATTTTTTTGAAAAAAATATTCGAGTACCGGTACTTTACCGGTTTGGTACAGCAGTACCGGTACTCGCAAAAATGGGTCGGTACTGCGAATCCTAGAGACAGGTGAGCTCAATTGGGTTTTATAGTGTTGATGTGGCATTTCTAATTGCAACTAGAGATGGCTGCCCGATTTTGCCCATGTTATTACTTTTGACACTCTTACAAATTTTACCAAAAATTACCCAATTAGTTTTAAGTTGTAAGAGATAAATCGAGGATTTCTTCTGGAATGATATGTATCTTGAAAAGACGAACAGCTTTCTGGAATATGCTGAAGCTTAATCTACGATATTTATGAAATTATGTTGAAAAAGTATTTAAGGGGACATTCACAAAGAATGTATCATAAATAGAAATTTTTGGCTTTCAGTAAAGATGTTCGGAAAAACAAGTATTTTAACATTTCTGAAGACTGCTTCTTGTTTATTATGCTTTGAAAAAAATTGTAGCAAATGTCAAGGGCGTTTACTCACTATAACTATGACATCAAAATGAAGGTCTTAAGAATATCTTAAAACAGTCTAGTAAACATCATTGCTGTACGCCTTACCATTTTAGTGTGAAAATTTTTCGCTCTTTCTTAGCGAAAAAACCACTGCGCACTGCGCGGCGGGTTGAACGCATATTCATCACTTGAACCTCGTTATCCAAGCTAGCAAATAATTTTTCGTACTTTGTGTTAAAGTTTATTTTCATAAATAAGTATGTAGTTTTTTTTATGAGTGCTTCTTCTCATCTGGGCCAATAGACTGCCCAGAAAAATAATGAATTTTTGAAAACTCAATCGGCCCACCCCTGAGTCGATTCCTAGTCCCACCAGGAGTACTTGCTCCAAATTTGAAGCAAATCGGACAAGTCTAGCTACCGGACCAACGTGCTTGAAGTTTGTATGGGATTTTTCGACAATTTACGTGGAGAAAACCACCTTGCTCACATTTTCGCCGCTAGGTGGCACTGTATACATCAGATTATCACCAAAAGTGAAACTTAAGAAGATAATTTTATTATCTACAACTTTGTTGAAGACTGCAAAGCGATCCGACTCTAATAGGAAAAGTTATTAAACTTTTAACGAAGTAATGTCTGAGTCAGTTTTGCAAGTGGGTTTTCTCCATGTAAATTGTCGAAAAATCCCACACAAACTTCAAGCACGTTGGTCCGGTAGCTAAACTTGTTCGATTTGACTCAAATTTGGAGCAGACACTCCTGGTGGGACTAGGAATCGACTCAGGGATGGGCCGATGGGTGTCATTTTTTTTCTGTCACTCTATGGGCCATGCACGTCTGTAGATGGACGAACATGGCTACTTTAGACATCAACCAATAGAGTGCTTTTTATTCCACACAATGCGGATAAAATTTGGAAAAAAATTGTCAATTTTGACCGTTGCATTGTTTATTTGAAGGAACATTGAATTTTTAGATCACTCTTATTATATGTATGGGTTTTTTTTTCCGACTATGCAGTCTATGGTAACAGCAAAAACGATGTATCGCTTGAACTCCGCAAAAATACCGACAAACTTGCACATTACATTTTTGTCAAGACGATTTGATGTTAGATATACCTACACACTTAACAACAAAACGAAACAGCCACTATTTCTTGAAAAAGGTGGAATAAACCACCGAAACGTCGGAGTTGAAGCGATACATCGTTTTTGCTGCTACCACAGACTGCGTAGCTGCAAAAACCCCTTACAGTCGAAAAGTTCACATTCTCTTCTTATAGCTATACAGCTAGAAAATGTCCCACGTCCTAGAAACCTAAACTCAGATAATCCGATTTTGTGTATAAGGCCGTGCATTGAAAACCCGTTTTTATCAGCCTCTGTTTTTATCAGTATTTTTACCCGATTTTATCGACCAATCAGTATTATGAGGCTATGTCTAGGGATTAAAGAACAATATTTTTAGAGCTTCAGTTTATTAAACAGAAATAAACAAATAGGTTTTGCCATTGTCCCCATTTTGTCAACCTAACATAAACAAAGGGGGCTGATAAAAACGGGTCTTCGCTGTATTGTCAAATTATTAACTTTTAAAGTCAAGAATACTGAAATCAAAATTCAAAAACCTTTTTTTTTGCGGCCAACATAATTTGGATAACATAATTTTCCATTATTATTGGAAATTTATTTTTACCATAACTCTTGTTTATTGTTACATATTTCAAATCTGGTAAAAGTTGAATGTAGCTGACGAAATTCTTTATCCAGTGCTATCATATATTTTTTTTATGTTTTGCGACGTAGTCCGGTTTGCCGTAACACCGACCAAATTATCTTTTGCGTATTTGTGAATATATATTTACTCAACAAATAAAAGTATTTAGAATGTCAAAATAAATGAAAATGGCGGATTTATAAACAATCTTGTGCAGCAGCATGCCGCGGACAACTCAAACTTCGTGCAATATTCAGCCCGTATTTTTTTATCTGAAACGAAAAATTGAAGTATTCCCTTATGCGGAAGGCTTTTCTGCACAGAACATTCTCTGAAAATAATTCTAACCAATGAAGCAATCGTTTTTTAACCCTTTCGTGTCCAACTTTTTTCTAGTGCATGTAGGGTTTCAAAACTATTTTTACTTTAAAACGGTGAGGTCTAGAAACTCTAAAAACCTTTTTTCATGAAGGTAGGTGCTTTCCTTGCAGTGCTAGAAGCTGCTCAATTTTAACCTTCTAATGCTCACTACAATTCTCCTAGAATATCTACAATAGTCCAACTGCGTGGAAAACGTAGCCAAAAATAGTCTAAATTGATAAGTTTTATCAATATTCACTAATATTGCAACATAACGAAGTTATATGAAAAATTCATTTTCCGTCGTCAACGTAAACGGTCCCTGGCAGCACTACTTCATCGGAGTTCAATCAGACTAATTGCAATAACTTCAGTTCTAGAGCTGATCCTTGAAACTTTTAATACTCAACTGAAAGCCAATAGTCGCATTTAATTACCCTTACTTGTTTTTGTAAACAAATCTTGCCTCAACCAAAAGTTATAGCTGTTTAAAAACGTTGTTGTCCACAAACAACATGGGCATGAATGGATTAAGGTGACACGTTTACTTGTCTGCTCACAAAGTTAAGACCGACGGTGTAGTCAACGATGAAATGAAATATAATGGTCCCAGTAATTGGCATTACTTGTTTTTGCGCACCAATTTTGCCTAATTCAAGAGATAAAGCTGTTTAATCACATGGTTGTTCATAAACAACATAGGCATGAAGTGGCTAAACATCGTTAGGTCGTCCAACCTTTATTTTTTCACAAAGGAAAAACAATAAATGTACCAATTTGCGGTGAAGGGCACAAATCCTAACCTAGTGAAGATAGATTTGAATGTTTCGTGTTCCACTCGTCAGTAACTGACACCAACTTGCTGCCAATTAGATATATCACACCTGTGTGAAATGTTTGGTTTTAATGTCTAACTTGCGCCAATTTGATGATAGTTTGGATATATAGTCTAACTGGCAGCAAGTCGGCGTCACTTACTGATGAGTGGAACACGCAACATTCACATCCAATTTGTCATCGTTAGGTCGGACCGATAAAAACCCTAGCATTTGATGAGAAAGGAAACGAAACTGCGGGTTAGATGAGTGTAATAAAAATACCACATAAACCACAACTGACAATTGTGCCAACTAAAAGATTAGAATGATTCCTAGAACGACTGGATTACCATTCAAATAATACACTGCCAAATTGCTCTACTCAACGTCACGTCCTTCGAAGGATTATATGAGCCACAAGTCTGGATCTTCTAGATGGATCCTATCTGATTTCGCTTCAACATCATCATCATCATCACGACACACTCGCAGTTGGAGATAGTCTTTATTCAGTTCTAGAAGTGTTCCTCTCTCACTCGGAAAACTATCATTCCATTCCATATTGTCCTTTCTATTTAGTTCCGTTGATACCACACATTTGTCCATCCCTCACGACTGCACCCGACTATTTGAACTTTCCCAGACTGCACCGTCATCCGTTTGCCAAACCCGAAGATTTCTCCGCCTCTCCACGCCACCGTTCAAGTATGTAGACTTCATCGTTCTTCTACTTCTACTCGTTCGCTCCAGCTTTTTCCCGAGCTACAAATT
Organism: Topomyia yanbarensis; assembly: GCF_030247195.1. Classification (NCBI taxonomy): domain Eukaryota; kingdom Metazoa; phylum Arthropoda; class Insecta; order Diptera; family Culicidae; genus Topomyia; species Topomyia yanbarensis. The sequence goes on along the minus strand of NC_080671.1, from coordinate 394,096,249 downwards.
TATCCAATTTCCATAAAACTTTAACCTGGCATCAATTTTTCAAAGCGCTCATATATATGCAGTACCCGCTTGCTTGTTCCAATTTTGGCTTCTTCTGCCTTTCTTGCGTCTGCCAGTCAGTTCTCAAACGAAACCTGGCTGTCGGCCAGGCTTAGGACTCCCGCGGTCACTGAACACACCGACCGAACAGGACTCATCCAGTTTCCGCCGAGTGGGGCGGTATCAATGGACGGGAAAGCGAAGATGCACCACCAGCTTCCAGTCCGACGGCCGACCGACCGATCGACCGTCCGTCGGCCCGTAAGCCGGAACGACCGAAAAGCTCCACTTTCTACTTGTTCGTGTACCCGTACATAAAGTTGGATGGCATTTATGTCACAGTCTTTTGTACGCTCTTACACATATCCCGCCTGATAGTGTAGCCTCTGTAGTATAGAGCACGGCGAGTTTCGTACAGCAATAGTGTCGGAGCGCGCGATCCGGTGTACCGTTCTCTCTCTATCTCTGTCTCTTTGAGGACACGTCGGGCAAAACTTGTCGGGTGACGGCAATGTTGCAGCTAAAAGTACATAAGTACGATGATGACGACAGCAAGCAGGGGAGCATTGGCCCAACTCCCGTCTCGAAGCAGGCACGTACCGACCGACCGAAAGCGCTGGAGTGGGACCTTCTGCAGCACACTTTGCCCGGCCCGAGCTTTCGGTCCACGACGACGACGACGTCGACGACGATAGCGACGAAGATATGAAAGCGTTTTTCTTCTCGTTGGCTGTGAGATTTTTACGTTTTTTTGTTCGCCTCAATAACCCATGCTAAAAGTTTCATTCTGTGTGCTAAGTGCGGATTTTCCACAAATTGAAAATATTTCCCGGCGCAATATGACAGCCTGTTTAAGGGATGTTTTTATGTTGGATTTTCATTGCAGTTTCGGTGGTTGTTGTTTTTGTTGATTCTGCTGGGACGGCTGGGCGGGGGCGGCGTAGGAGAACTGACGGCGACGGTCTCCGACGGAATTGTGAATGTTAATTTTAGGGCTCAAGGGATCCTGGTAAAACGAGCTGAGTTCTGAGGTTTGGGAGATGAAGGATAATGCCTGCGAAAGATTTATGTTCAGCCAGTTGGGGAATGCCAAATTCGCGAGTCGTTTCGGGTGGTTGTAAATGCACAAAAACGAGGGTGTTACTCTGGTTGTGAAATGTTTGTTGACGTTATCTGTTTTTTTTTTCTTTTGAAGCGCTTTTTGCAGAGAGAATGGTGTCTCCGCCGGGAGTTGTAGTGCAACTTTCTCACTTTTATATGCTTTATCGAAACAAATTGCATAGAATGTTCTTGAAAACTCAGTTGAACGCATCAATTGTCAACCGATAGAACAGCTTCTGGATGTAGTAGTGATAAAGAAATTTTGAAGGAACGATTTTTCCTAGTGCATTTATTGGAAACCATGCTGTTTAAATGATATTCATAGCTAAGGTGTTAGCTTCTTTACCGTCCGGAAGTCGGGCAGTGAAATTCAGGTGAAATCGTTTTAGAACTGCAGGTGGTCGCCGAAATTTTGATAATAGGAGTACGCTGAAATCAGCTGGCTAAAATTTCGAAAGAGTATTGCTTTCGATTAAATTTCTTTTCACTATATTTCTTTCTATGGAGAAAATTAGGTTAAACCCATTTCTTGTAGGAATGGGACAATACCTACAATTTTAATAAATCATAAATTTGCGTTTCGACTTCGTCTCATCAGTATCTGGCGTAATGACTTGGCCACCATCCATTCCCTACAAAATCTCAATTTCTTAAATGTCATTTTAATTTATTTGGATACTGCACAATTCTGTTCCGCCATAGCTCCGAACTCACCCGAACCTAATCCATCAATACCAACAACAAACAACATACCGAACAAATTACACTTTGTCGAGTCCAATTAGGCCCGCTATCGACAATTGCTTCGTTCCAAATTCAATTAAATGTTAACGCCAAAACGATTCCTGTCACACATGCTTCAAAATATTATACATCAACCCAATCCCGTCCTCTCTGTCTCTCTCTCTCCCTCTCGGTCGGTCTGTCTGCACTGGTTCAATTCAATTCTTTGCCTTCACACCCGCAGCAAATCAATCATGATGAATCGAGCTCATAAATTTATCATGTGAACGTACAAAAGCCAATATGTTCGTTGCTGGCTGCAGCAGTAGCGGGAAAAGAAAAGCTACGTCGAAACTTGATCGAACGACCGAAAGAGCGACGACGACGTCGTCGTCGTCGTAAAACCGTTCAAGAAGAAGCATCCCGTTTGTGGAGCAGCATATTAGCAAAAGTGACACTTTCAAATATGTTTTATGATCGTTTCCCCTTAGTGGGATACTCCCCTTCTATTCAGTGAAGTGATTTTCATTGTCGTTTGGATCCTGGTGCGCTACACGCTGAGAAAGAGTGGGGAACTTTCTTCAATTTTTTAAAGAAAGAGATTTAGATTTGATAAGACTGCATATCCGACCGGTTCTACTTTTGAATATTTTTTATGGTCTATAGTAACTGTGCGAATTTTGGTAGCGATCGATTGAGTTAACGGATCCCCTCTTAATCGATACTGAAGCCTATATTCGAAAAAATAGACGCGCTTAGTTGTTTGTAACTTTTTCGCTCTTGGGTAAAAATGGTAGTAATTTGAAATGAAAATAGTTTAACGTGCACTGTTTATATTGGCGAAGCTGGATTAGTGGTAAAGCAGCTCAGAATCACCTATTGATCCATGTGCCATTAGAACATACCTGTCATCATCTTGTAGCGTGTAAGTGGCGCCATCTATTACTGAGCATTTCAACTAGTAACCCTTACACTACCGCATATCGTAAAATGCCTGGATTTTGTGAGAGTTGCACTGATAAATTTTCCGATGGTCGTAATGCTGTAGAATGTGGCGGTTTTTGCTCTTCGTCATTTTGCGCAAAATGCTGCAGACTAAATGACGAATTATTTGCCGCTGTTGTTAACAAGTCTAACTAATTTCGGATGTGTAAAACCTGCAAAAATATCATGGACAAAGCACGTTTTCGTAACGCATTAGTGTCCGTTGAGTCCGCAAACCAAATGGTGATCGAGGAGCTTAAAAATTCAATTCTAAGCTGCTACGTGGTACTGATGCCGCCGGTTCATTGACACCATCCATCGCTGTGAATCGTGAAGATAAAAAGTTTTGGTTGCACCTGTCAGGAATTTCGTCCGATTTCCCTCGTGGCAGAGATCCTAGAACGCTGATTTTTTTCTCCTACAAAGTTGGCATACCCACGGGTCTCAAAGAAAAGGCTATGACGGCGTCTACATGGCCAGTTTGCATTGCTTATCGTGAGTTTGAAGAGAAGTCGAATTCCAGAAAGGTTTTTTTGGAAACCGAATGCGCCCGACTCAGCAACAATGACTGCTTCCACTGCTCTTCGCCCTCCTCCCAACTAGTTACATCGCCTGTTTGACATCCTGTATTGCCTGTTCCCGAAGTTGCCGCACATTCCGAGCAGTTTCTTTCCGTTTACTACCAGAACGTGCGAGGAATGAGAACGAAAACACAAGAATTCCATCTAGCGCTTTCTTCTAGTGACTACGACGTCATTGTCCTTACGGAAACCTGGCTGCGCGAAGACATATTAAACGCTGAACTCTCGTCAAACTACGTAATATACCGCTGCGACCGCAACTCAACAACCAGTCATCTGCGTTGAGGAGATGGCGTCCTAATAGCCTAATAAGCTCGCAGCTAAGCTTGTTTGGAATTGAACGCCTGGAGCAAATCCCCGTGCGTATCGCCCTCCCGAATCAATCTGTATATATTAGCTGTGTTTATATCAGGCCAAATAGTGATCCGCATTTGTATCACGCGCACGCTAATGCCATTCAAACAATTCTAGGCAATGCTGGCAGCACCGACACTGTTCTCGTCTTTGGAGACTACAATCTTCCACGCCTTCAGTGGTCGCTCGATAATGATCTAAAATGTTACCTACCTATTAATGCCTCTTCGGAACAAGAAATAGTTGTAACGGAGTCTATGGTTGCAGGCGGTCTGCACCAGATCTGCTCATTGACGAACGTGAACGGGACGATCCTCGATCTTGCATTCGTAAACAACACGGATATCGTAGATCTGCTTGAACCTCCGACTGCTATTCTCAAAGTCGATTTTCACCACAAACCGTTTGTCCTGCGGCTAGACGTACGTACCAACACTGGAGATGATTCATTTCATTCGATTGACGACCTTGCTTTTGACTTTAACTGTTGCAACTTTGACGAAATCTCCGCACTGATTGCCATTGTCGACTGGACCGACTTAACCGGTTGTAGTGAGCTTGACGAAGCAGTCGCGCTGTTTTATGGCAAAGTATATGACATAATCCTCCTAAAGGTTCCGCTGAAACGAGTCAACAGGAGGGTGCATTTCAAATTTCCATGGTGGAACGCTGAGATTCGCCGTTTGCGTAATGCCCTGCGAAAACAACGCAAGCGTTATTTCCGCCATAAATCAGACGAAAACAAAGTTACTCTTCGACGGATAGAACTGCAATACGAAACTGCCCGGAATTCCGCTTTTCGTGAGTATTTGAATCATGTTCAAAATAGCCTTCGCGATCACCCTGCAACATTTTGGAAATGCGTTAGCAGCAGAAAACGATCTGGTAGTACTGCCACTGACGTTTTTTAAAGCGTTTGGGATTTCCCACCTGGCTGACTAACTGGTTGCAGTCGTATCTTTCCGATCGCTCGGCATTCGTGAGTATAAAAACCACGCGCTCAAGCACATTCAGAACACCCGCAAGGCAAGCATCTGGGCCCGCTTATTTTTATTCTGTTTATTAACGATATCTGTAGCCGGATCAAGTCTGGGAAATTGCTATACGCGGACGATCTCAAAATCTTCCGAACTATCGCTTCTGCACTTGACGCCGTAGTGCTTCAAGAAGATATCTGTACTATTCAAGAATGGTGCACGCTTAACGAAATAGAAGTCAACGTTAATAAATGCAAAGTAATCAGTTTCGGACGCTTGCTTACTCCAGGACGTTATGAATACAGTCTAAAAGTAAAAAAATTGAAAGCGTTGACTCGATCCGTGACTTGGGAGTGCTCTTCGATAGGAAGTTGAGCTTTTCCGATCATATCACCGCGACAACTGCTAAGGCTTTCGGAATGCTGGGCTTCTTAAAGCGGATCACGGCGGACTTCGATGATTTCTACGCACTAAAGGCACTTTACTGCCGAAGATAAGAAATAAATAAATAAATAAGAGAAAAGAGCATCAAAGAGCATCAGACGATCAAGCGGAATAATGGCTGCGGCCGCGAGGCCAAGGTGGTCTTAAATTAGTTCGAGTGTCGATCCAATGTTCCGATCCAGGCTTCAATTTATTTTTAGCAGAATCGTTTGGACTGCACGCATACAGAAGGTTTGCAAATTGTAGCGATAACCAGAACACGGTGGCCAAAAATTCACGCAAGGAACCTGAAGAAGTAGAAAGAGGAACTGTCGAAATTTAACATCAAATCTTTGTATGGCAAGCGATATGTGGATGTGACAAAAGGATTTTTCTGTTTATCACATCTATGACCGCCAAAAGCAACTCTTTTCTTTTTGATATCACAAAAAGGCCTAATAATGTTGCCCATTATGCCCCGAACCGTCTTAGACTGGTACAGAACCAGTACAGGTATTTTTGTACTAAAAGACGTCAACCTTCCAAACATTCCAGACCATAGTCCTATTATGATATTTTAATCCGTTTTAAAACCCTATAAAGTCATTTTGAGCCGGTCTCAAAGGTAAAATCACTAAAAAGGTTTAAAAATGAACTTGTATTATAGGAAGTGTTATTGAACATATCTAAACGACTTTTCTCTGCCATAACCCTAAATATGACTAAAAGTGTAAGGACGAAATTTGAGAGAGTATGGGTTGGCATTGCACAGTGGTCGGAAACGCAAAAAACGTGAACTTAATTTACTAGAAGCCAAACCATCGAATTTATGCACAGGGTGTCTTAGGAGGAATTGTTCGTATGAATATTCCCCACAATCTGATAACAATTGAAATTAGACATGGCTTACTATGACCGAACTAAAGAAATTAACTTTTTATACTGACGAGGTAGAAAGTTGGTGTCTTCGACAAAGTTTTAGAAATGCTCATAGTGAAGAACTTTGTGGAAGAACTTGAGCTTGTATGACTAAAGGTTATATATTTATAAGGCGTTTTCTATGGCAACCGCCTTGAATCTAGTTTTTTTAATAAAACTTTTTTTATTGTGATTTTTCGTGCTATGTTCAAGACAATTGTGTAGGTGTCAAAATTACATAATATTGTCAAAGACTGCATGTAAAACTACTCATTCGTTTCAAAGTTATTGAAGATTTTTACATTTTTTACATCTACTTCAACTACGTATAAGAAAGAAAGGTGCAAACCAAAATGCACGAACAGGCCCTTTTTTCGCTGTTTAAACTATGCACAATAAAGCTAAGAAGGTTTGGTGCGTGGCACTCTAGAACCCTATGAATAAGGTAAGCTTACTTTATCATGTTTTTTTTACTTTTTCCATACAAAAATTAGCAAAAAAAAATTATTTTCGATATTTTACATAAAATTTAGTAATTAATGGTATGGCATCCTTTTGTAAGCATTAAATTCATTATGACATGTATATTTGAGTATATAATAATTTGGGATCTCCAATGATAGTCAAAACTTCGCATTTTTGCTCCCACGTTTATAAAATCTGAAATATTCAGGTATAAGTGAAAATAATACTTATAATTGAATATCAAACCATATATTTCATAAATTGGGGCAAAAAAACTTAAATTATTTTTTGTTAATTTTTGTATGGAAATGGTAAAAAAAACATGATAAAGCAAGCTTACCCTATTCATAGGGTTCAAGAGTGCCACGCACCAAACCTTCTTAACTTTATTGTGCATAGTTAAGGCAGCGAAAAAGTGCCTGTTCGTGCATTTTGGTTTGCACATTTATTTCTTATACGTAGTTGAAGTTGATGTTAAAAATGTAAAAATCTTCAATAACTGTGAAACGAATGAGTATTTTTACATGCGGTCTTCGACAATATTATGTAGTTTTGACACCTACGCATTTGTCTTGAACATAGTTAGCACGAAAAGTCACAATAAAAAAGTTATGTTAAAAAAAAACTAGATTTAAGGGGGTTGCCATAGAAAACGCCTTATAAATCGACAACCTTTAGTCCTACAAGCTCAAGTTCTTCAACAAAGTTCTTCATTATGAGTATTTCTAAAACTTTGTCGAAGACACCAACTTTCTACTTCGTCAGCATAAAAAGTTATTTTTTTTAGTTCGATCATAGTAAACCATGTCTAAATTCAATTGTTGTCAGATTGTGGGGAATATTCATACGAACAATTCCTCCCAAACCACCCTGTGAATATTTTCGATGGTTTAGCCTCTTGTGAATTAAGTTCACGTTTTTTGCGTTTTCGACCAGTGTGCATTGGAGGCTCAATACCAATGATGCCGAACCATAATTATATTGTAGTGTTTCATTTCCAGAAAGTTTGATGATTGGCTCATAAAAAGTTGTGTTAAGATTTTTTTATGAATATGTAAACAACAAGAGAAAAAAATTAACTTTTGCGTATTTTTGGGCATATATTTCTCAACAAAAATGAAGTTTTTTCAATATTAATAAAAATTGCCGATTTTTAAACAACCTCTAGCAGCAACTCGCCTAGGACATTTGAAACTCCGTACAAGATTCAGTATCTAATTTTTAGCTGAAACAAGAAAGTGACATATTTCCTTATTCGTCTTATTCGCCTTTTCTGTACAGGATAGACTATTATGGTGACCGAAAGTTGAAATCTACAATATTTTAGCCATTTAAAAAAAATCTCGATTTTTGGCCTTTTTAGCAGTATGTGCGTTAGTATCATTGTAAAAGAGAGTTTTGCGACTATCTGGGGCTGGGTGTCACGTTTTTGCGTCACTATTTTGAACGCTAGGGTAAAATGCTCTCCCGGGGCTTAATGCACTCCTTATACGGAAAAAAATCCCTTCATAAATTCATGAACAAAAAATCACGATCTCGTGAACTGAGCAATTTATGAAAATCTTGGCCAAGTACCTGAAATTATGGATATTATACCGCATATTCATGAAACTATTTGTGTTTCTAAAAACCAATTCGCGCCAACAATATACGCGGCGTTACATTCCAACGTTTTATTGGGTTACTATGGTACAAGTATTTAAACGACGATCATGATTTCAGGAGCTTTGTCGTGTTTTTTGTAATCTATCATCACGTTACCGACATATTTTATTCATGAGTTTACTATAAGATTTTTCGGGCCGAGTAGAGCGATTTACGTAAATGATTTCAGGAACTTAGCCACGATTTTCGTAATTTATATTGATGTAATCGTGATATTTTACTCACGAGTATTGTGTCGGACTTTTCTGGCAGAGTACTGTCAGTTATGTTCGTGATATCAGGAACTTTGTCACGATTTCCGTAATTTCTATTTACGTTTTGGTGATATTTTAGTTACAAGTAGAGTGATTTGTGTTTATGATTTTATTATCTTAGTCAGACTTTTGATATTTTAGTTACGAGTAGGGCGATATAAATTCATAATTTCAGGACCTTCGGTACGATTTTCGTAATTCATATGCACGTTATCGTGATATTTTATTCTTGAGCTCACTTTCGAGTATTTATTATGATCATTATATCAGTAGTTGTATCATGATATTCGTAATTTCTTTTCATCGTATCGTGATGCGCTATTTTTATGACTATTGGATTTTTTACTAGGAGTAACGTGACAATATGGACTGGCTAATAAAGTGTGACTGATTCGCGATATCTTGTTTTGTGAACTATATCAAGAACACGATTTAGTGCTCTATAATGCATTTTTGATGCTCAGCGCAGTTTTCCGTTTTCTGCCCGGTCATCACATTGAATCTTATCAAATGACTAACGATATTCGAGGTCTGTTGCTTGCAGCTCTTACTGGACATAACTATATATTTCAAGCAAAAAAAACCCAAATTTTGACACATATTTCACTTGAAAATTTAATTTAATTGAAAATAATTAGGGATATCTTCTAAATGTGACAAGCAGATACAGATCGTGAATCACGTACTAGGAATCATGAATCAGTTCACTAATCCGTGAATAATATTTGGCGATTGTGTGAACTAATTCACGAGCATTAATGGTCAGTCGTGAATATTAAACTAGGTATCATGAATCAGTTGACGAATACAGTAATGTTTTATGATTTTTTAAATTGAATGATGATGGAAATCGATGAGTGACGTCATTTTGACGGCTTAGATAGATATTTCCGGTTGAACAAATTTTTCTATGACCATATCAACACTATATCTATATCTATACATCTACTGCATAATTTTCCCATTCTGGAAATACTCATGTTGTTGAGGCTATAAAAAATTTATTCAATCTGATGTGACCATCTTGGTTTACAAAATGGCTTCCGGCGTAGGTTTCTGCCATCTGCTCGTTAATCCCATTTTGAAAATACCCATATTTTTGAGATTATAGAGATTTTATCTAAACCGGAAGTCGCCATTATGGATTGTGCAATGGCTTCAGACATCGATTTCTGTCTGTTACGACACATTCCGAAACTACCTACCTAATCCATACAAAATTTGTTTAAACTGGAAGTCGTTTTTATTGTTTTCAAAATAACTTTCGACATCGATTTCCGTCATGTACTCGTCATTCCGAAAATATCCATATTGTTGAGGCTATAGCGGATTTATTTACGCCGGAAGTCGCCAGCTTAATTTTAAAACTGGCTTTCGACATCCATTTCCGTCATTCATTCGTCAACCCCATTCCGAAAATATCTATATTGCATATGGTTATAATAAATTTATCCCAACCGGAGGTCGCCATCCTGGTTTTCGAAATGGCATCCGACATCGATTTCAGTCATCTACTCGTCAACCCCGTTCCAAAAATATCCATGTTACTGATAGTTATAGTTATAGGTTATAGGGAAATAATTCAAACCGGACGTCGCCATCTTAGATTCCAAAACGGCTTCAGGCATCCATTTCCGTCATGTACTCATCAACCCCATTCCGAAAAGACACAAATTATTAGTGGTAGTTAGCTAAGAATATTTTAAATTGTATACAACATTATACGGTACTGCACGTACTCAAACTTCTTTGCGAGCTTGGTGTGTGAAAAAAGAGTTCGTTATTTCGAATTTGTTCGCGAAAAAGGTTGCCTAAATCGAATATTACGTAAAATAAGTTCTAAAATGGATGTTTAAGTGTAATTGATAAAGAACTAGATAATTATTATTTTTTCGTAAATTATAAATATTAGAGTAGAATTGGGTCAAATGGGTATGGTGGTACAATAGGTATAGAGCCTTATCTTTGCTATGTTATTGAAGAGGTCGCTCGTGCTGCGTGATACACGGTAGAGAACATCGTTGACAACTATCATTTCGGCTGCTACCGTGAATCAGCTGTATTAGTTACGGCGTCGTTGAGTACAGCACATTTAATCAATGAAAAAATGTCAAGAGAGTTTTTTCTTACTTAAAAATTGATGCTGAACACGAGTTTTGTGTTGGTTTCTCGATATTTTTGTTTTCTTGATAAAAAATACGGACATCAACATGAAACATACGCTTGGGGACACTATAGATCACTAGTATAATATAAATTTGAATTATGCGTAATTTCGTGCGAAAAACTCCAAAACGAAGTAAACAGGACAAAGAACGCAGTTGCATCTGTATAAGATGGCGACAGTATTCGATCAGCCTCTAAACAATTCAAGATTCCGTTCGAAACATTACATGCTCGTGTGAAAGGAAAGTGCTCGCCATCAATGAAAGCGCATCTGATATTTCGTGTGAGGTAACCATATAACAATTTGAGGTGTTGTTGAAGCAGATAACCGAAAAACATGATCGAAAAGAGAAGGAAAAGGAATCGCAAACGTGATCGTCGTACATCTAAACAACCACGTGAGCCGCAATGTACAACTTCAATTCCACACTCTGGCGACGACGAGAACACCGAAGAAGTCATTCGCAAGTACAAAACCAGACGCAGCTGCTGAAAAGTATGTTTTTGCAACATATACTCCCACGGTTTCATAATTTTTCACATCATTTGTCAATTCTTTATTTTTTCACATGAATTACGTCGATTAACTTTTAAAGAATCTGCAGTATTCATATTCTTCCAATAAAAGTTGAACCGTTGATTTTCTAGGCGTGTACATTGTTTTATTTAACATAAAATATACCCCCAGATTTCAAAAACATCGAAAAAAGTACCTTTGTCTTATTGTATTTAGCTTGAAAAGTATTTAGCCAGGCAGAAAATCGTTATTGCCAAAACGTTGCCAGATGTATAGCCTTTCCAACGAGTGCTTGTATGTCAAAATCAGTGCAAAAATACCATCGCATTAGCTCGCCAAAAACACGGACCTACTTAACCTCACTATGCTCTACGTATATAAAAATGCTCAAATACGCTGTAGATATTCCACTGAGGCGAAACAATGCGTATTTCCCCTGCATATTCACTTCAAGTGGAAAAATCTACAAACTAATGAATGAACAAATGCTGTTGTAAGAAATGTCTCATTTCACTGCTTGAATCAATCGGATCAAATCGGGTTTTTTGGATTGGTTCCGCTATGTGTCGTTTCTTGACAAACGCTCTGTTATGGAAGAAACGTTTGCAAGCTTTTCGTACACTGTTCTGTAAATGTTGAAATTCAAAGATCGGCGAAGTTTGAGTTTGACCAATACAATGACAGATTCGTTTACGGGGTATATTTGCGGTTAGAAGTTGCTTCAAATTATAATAAAAGATCGTAGATAGAGCCCCTTTAGTAGAAACTTATGGCAGTTACTCATCCCAGTTTAGTTAGTGGCAGGAATTTCATTGCTCAGCATTCTTAAATTTGAGTCAAGTGCACATCTGTGGCTGGATAGTGTATTTTTAGTATATTCTAGAACATTCAGAAAAGGGTGGGCGTAGCGTAGTTGGTAAATCGGTTGCCTTGTACGCAGCGCACCTGGGTTCGAGTCCCGACCCCGCACATATAGTTAGAAATTTTTCATAAGAGTTTTTTCTAACCCGAAGAGGCGAATGACCTTAAGGTTAAAACCTCTATAATCGAAATAAAAAAAACACTCAGAAAAGTAATTCTATTTTGAGTTCTGCTAAATAATTGACGAAAAAATACCAAGAAAAAAATACTAAATGAAATGACCCCGGAATTGAATAATAACTAAATTATAAAAGCTTCATAGTGTGGCTATTCTCTGAAATGTGCCAAATAGCAAAAGGTGCAGAATTATATTAATATTAATCTCGTTTGCGAAGGTTCCTTGGGGTATCAAATTTTTGAACTGGACATTGGCAAAATCGGGACATTTTATAATGAATCGAAGCTGTTTAAATATACTTTAGTCCATATAGGCATAGTCTCATGACCCTTTCGGATCATTTAGTATAAATTTTTCTTAAGGAGGCTTTCAGCATAAATTTAAAAAAAAAAAGGTTTTTATGTTATTGTATATTTTGGATAAGAAAGATATGATTAAGAAAGGATTTACTCGAATTTGACCTTTTTTTCGTCTGCTAGAGCCCATCAAACATATTTCCTCACGAGGCTGAAAAAATCGGGCCAAACAGGTGACAAAATCAGCGACTTATAAAATCAGGTCTTCACTGAATATATGTTCGTCAAGATCGTTGTAATTTTAACCACTTGGAATACTGATTATTGCTGCCAATTTGCAGAACAAATACTCATTGTTATGTCTGTGTTTTGCTGCGTTTGAATAAACGAAAATGGGTACGACATGTCATTGCGCCTTTCTTATTTACGCCATTCCATTCACGCAACGGTAGCGTAAATGTTTGCTGTGAAACGCTGATAAAGTTTAAAAAGCTAATTCTTCCAATCGACTTCGTAAACTGTTCCGAAATCACATCCCAGCTAGCTCCATCTACTTGCGTTTCATATTTCAAACCCGTCTACTCTAGTGACCCTAACATATACCGAAACATGACTCATAGCTGAAACCCCTCTGTTTAAGTGGCACACATAAATATCCATCATCCAGACGACTTCAAAACACCTCTCACAAAGCATATTTTACGACGCGTGATTTACCCACTTCCCCATCATCACGCTGTCGCTGTGACGGCGGCGGGTGCTCCCGAACCGAGTCCTGTGCGCGCATTTCTCCTGACCAAAATCTCCATTCATCTCTGTTTTTTGCCCCACGCCCCCACTCCACCTGCTCCCGCACATTCTATTCCATCCGTCTAGCTCACGAGCTCACATGCCATCGTAAATATATTTGTTTTACTTTCTGACTATGGCTTTTTGTTACTTCTCGGAATTGACACCTACCGGGGCGAGTCCGGAGCCAAGCATCCACCACCAATACTACCACCCACCACCTCCCACCACGAGAATCGCCTTGCGGAAAATACCGGAGAAACCCTCGGATGGAATCACAGCCGAGCGAAGCACGTTCCCCAGCTTATTGTTACAATTTTCACTCGTCGAAGCCGCGCCGCCGACAGCAATAAATCAAATACACTCAGCGGAGGAGGATTCCTCGCATTTTTACTGTTCTCCCTCCTCCACACCCTTTTCCCCGTCATCCGTCGGTTGGTTGATGGAACTGCAAAGCATATTTTCTACCGGACCCCGTTTATGCTTTTTTGTTCTTTTGCGCTTCCCTTCCCTAGTCCAACCGAGTCAGTGTAGCTTCCGCGAGACGGGAAGCATTTAGAGCGTAGATCTTTTCGTTTCGCGTTCAAAAATCTGCTACTGCGAATAACCGCACCTCTTCCCAGTCAAGAATCACTCGATTGTGTTTGCACGGTGCGGTGTTGCGACGGCAGGTGCGGAGATTGATGGGGGCGCCGGTGCTCTACCTACCACCATCACTGTCACCACACTCCACAGCGCGCAATAGCTACTCAGGTAGCACTCGCAACAATGTTCCCAAGTGGCTTGGGCTCTATGGTTTGAACTTGAGTCCACTCTAGACAAGATCGCACATAGGAGCACCATAAGCGCTGATGCTTGAACCTGACAATCGTCGCGAGCCCCTGCTCCGTCTTCGATGATTGGTCGGTGGAAAGTAAGGTTTTCTTCAGTGTAAACGTCGTACACTTACACAGTTACCGGTAAGTCTAGCGGGGTGATGTAGTGGACGAGGGTAGAACAGATCAAGAAAGTGGTTGAACTTTTTCCCGGTCACCGCTGATTGAGAAGAGGGGGTGACAGATAGCTTGCTGAGGAGTTACTAGTGGTTATACTTTGTAATTCCGGTGAAGTTAGCAGGATTATGCTGAGGATGATGATTTTTACATTTACTCTGGGTTGTAGAGAGAAATTACGGTCCTGCATAAGTGCCCGCTTCTTTATTATTCGAAACGGAAACGGTTAAGCACATGCGATATTTTAGTATATCTTGCAATATTTACTAAAAAAATAGTCCATTTTTAGTAAAAAGTATATATAACTGTATAACGGAAGATGTTCAGTATCTTATGTTCAGACAAACTGTTCTCCTTCAAAATATCTGAGTTTTTTTAAAGTCTGCAAAAGTTATATAAACAAAACCCTTTTTTAAGGAACATCTTAATTTTTTTGGTAAATTTCATGCAAAATGTAAAGTTCGAATACAGTTCCAGTGTCTTCGACAAAGTTTTTTGAAATGTGATTTTTTTTTCAATTTTCTGGAAGACAGCGAAATTTATCTCGAATCATTAAAAAGTCATTTTTTTTATTTTAATAAATTTAGAGCAACTCTACCTACTATTTCAAATGATTCAAAAGTCTTGTAAAATGCAAAATTTTATCATTAAAATGTAGCTATATCCTTTATATTGTCTACCGTGAAAGTAGTTTAAACATACTACCAAGGATAGTACACTGAAACCTCCATTTACTAACCAAACCGGGGGCTCGTAAATTGAATTAGTTCGTACAAAAAGTGTTCGTTATTTGAGATTTAGTTCGTAAAAAAAGTTTGCTTCACATTCTTATTAATATTCGTTGGATGAGCAATATTCTCGATAACCCTTGCAATGTGGATATTTTTGGAACCGGCTTGACAAGTAGATGCTGAAAATGGACAATTGGAACCATTTTGAATTCCAAAATGGCTCATGACATCGATTTCCGTCATGCACTCGTCAACCCCCTTTCGAAAATACCCTTATTTTTGAGATTGTAGAGAATTTATCTAATCCGGAAGTCGCCATCTTAGATTCCAAAATGGCCCAAGACATCAATTTCCGTCATGCAATCGTCAACCCCATTCCGAAAATACCCTTATTGTTGAGGTTATAGAGAATTTATCTAAACCGGAAGTCGCCATCTTGGATTCCAAAATGGCTCAAGACATCGATTTCCGTCATGCACTCGTCAACCCCATTCCGAAAATAACCATATTGTTGAGGTTATAGAGAATTTATCTAAACCGGAAGTCGCCATCTTGGATTCCAAAATGGCTCAAGACATCGATTTCCGTCATGCACTCGTCAACCCCATTCCGAAAATATCCTTATTGTTGAGGTTATAGAGAATTTATCTAAACCGGAAGTCGCCATCTTGGATTCCAAATGGCTCAAGAATCGATTTCCGTCATGCACTCGTCAACCCCATTTCGAAAATACCCTTATTGTTGAGATTATAGAGAATTTATCTAAACCGGAAGTCGCCATCTTGGATTCCAAAATGGCTCAAGACATCGATTTCCGTCATGCACTCGTCAACCCCATTTCGAAAATACCCTTATTGTTGAGATTATAGAGAATTTATCTAAACCGGAAGTCGCTATCTTGGATTCCAAAATGGCTCAAGACATCGATTTCCGTCATGCACTCGTCAACCCCATTTCGAAAATACCCATATTGTTGAGGATATAGAGAATTTATCTAAACCGGAAGTCGCCATCTTGGATTCCAAAATGGCTCAAGACATCGATTTCCGTCATGCACTCGTCAACCCCATTTCGAAAATACCCACATTGTTGAGGTTATAGAGAATTTATCTAAACCGGAAGTCGCCATCTTGGATTCCAAAATGGCTCAAGACATCGATTTCCGTCATGCACTCGTCAACCCCATTTCGAAAATACCCTTATTGTTGAGATTATAGAGAATTTATCTAAACCGGAAGTCGCTATCTTGGATTCCAAAATGGCTCAAGACATCGATTTCCGTCATGCACTCGTCAACCCCATTTCGAAAATACCCTTATTGTTGAGGTTATAGAGAATTTATTTAAACCGGAAGTCGCCTTCTTGGATTCCAAAATGGCTCAAGACATCGACTTTCGTCATGCACTCGTCAACCCCATTCCGAAAATACCCATATTGTTGAGGTTATAGAGAATTTATCTAAACCGGAAGTCGCCATCTTGGATTCCAAAATGGTTCAAGACATCGATTTCCGTCATGCACTCGCCAACATTTCGAAAATACCCTTATTGTTGAGATTGTAGAGAATTTATCTAAACCGGAAGTCGCCATCTTGGATTCCAAAATGGCTCCAGACATCGATTTCCGTCATGCACTCGTCAACCCCATTCCGAAAATACCCATATTGTTGAGGTTATAGAGAATTTATCTAAACCGGAAGTCGCCATCTTGGATTCCAAAATGTCTCAAGACATCGATTTCCGTCATGCACTCGTCAACCCCATTCCGAAAATACCCAATTTATATTAGTAACAATTTACTAAGAATACATAAGTATATAATTTCATGCTGTAATGTACAAACTCAAACTTTTCAAAAAGAGTTCGTTATTTCGAATTTAGTTCGTAAAAAAGTTACGTAAATCGAATATTACGTAAAAAAAAGAGTTCGTGAATGGAGGTTTCAATGTATAACTTTTGCAGGGTTTTTTTATGGCGAACATTTCCTTCTAAAACATCAGAAATCTAGCTTGTACTATTCCAAAGATATTTAAAAAAATTCTTTTTTTGATATTATAAGTACTTAAAAACATCAAAAATGGACATTTCAAATCAATTTTATGAAATTTGAAAAAAAAATATGTTACTCGCCATTTTTTGCTCAATTATACCTCAAATCATGACCTTATATGTAGTTGAAAAAGAATTATCTTTTGTTTGCCCGATAAGTGATATTTATATTGCAAAGAGCCCGATTTTTTGACGAAAAGCGCTCCTAGGTTTTCAATGATAATAGTTAGATATGTGCTCCCATGACACATACTATTCGCCTTGAAACAATGTTAAAGTTGTTTGAAGACTACTTCAGTTTAAAATCAATACTGCAAAAGTTATTTGAATAAAACAGATTTTCTAAGAAATACTAAGACACACCCTAACTTTTGATTTTGAATTTGTTGTAAAAAGAAAAGTATGACAGATAGAGCTTACATGTCTTCAGCAAACTTTTCTAAAACTTGTCGTTTTGCAACTTCACTGAAGGTCGTGTGGCTCTATCTAGAATGATAAAAAAGTTTAATTTTTGGCCTTGGTACAATTAGAACCACCCTAACTTTTGTTTTAACAAACATAAGGGATCACAAACTATGAAAACTTTTCCAAAGACATAATAAGGCTAAGTGGTTTAATTTTAGTAAAATCTCAAAATTCCTGCTAAATTTGCATTCTGGACCACTGTGCGTTGATGGCAGTATTCAAAATCCGGCCAAAATAGCATGAAATAATGGTGTTACTTCATGAAAGGTAGCAGACCTTTTTTCCATGCACTGTTTCACGTGAATTTTCTGGTTTACGGTCCCGGTCGCACTGAAAATGTCACTTTTCAAACCACAGGTACAGACAGCCTGCCAAACTGTATATTTCTGCGTGAACTTCGACTGCTTCATAGCTAGCTTGAAAATAACGGTCACTTTTCCCTTCCGGTTGTTATTTTGCTAGTGACAGTTGATTTGGTCACTTTTAACGATTTCACTAACTTGGCACTGCAAGTCGTTCGGATGCAGGCGATGTGCGAGCAAAATTTAGCTGTGTTGCTCCTCTTGCTTGGACGGCACTTTTATAACCGAAGAGCAAATGTCAAAATTGAAAAAGCGCTATCTTTTTGCAAGTAGGTAAATGAGGGGTTTCCAGATTTTTTGAATATCATGCAAAGAAATGCGCAAGTTTAAGTCGAAGAAATTTTGATTGTAAAACATTTTAAATATCTCCACGAAATTTTCAGTGTCTATGAAAGGGCATTTGGACACGCTGAGAGCCAGTAAGTTGCGATTACACTAACTGCAGAAAGCATATGTTCCTGTAGTTACATCCAGGAGGTATAACATAACAAACGTCACTGAAGAACAACGAGAAAAGCAACGGTCCTAGATTGCTCCCTTGAAGCACCCCCGACAAGTTGATGAAACTGTATGACTCGTTATTTCCTAATTTTACAAATAGAGAACGATTTACGAGATATGATTTAAGCCACCCTATAAAATTTGCCGAAGCGACAAGCCGCTTCATCTTTGCCAGTAGAAGAGAGTGATCAACACGATCGAATGCAGCTTTGATATCCGTGTATACAGTATCGATCTGGGATCCAACTTCAATATTTTTAATTCAGAGCGAAAAAGCCATGTTGATCCTTGGATATATATGCTTTGGTCTCACGAAACAGTACGTTTCCTACTAATATCTCAAATAACTTTGAGCCAGCGCAGAGTGTGGTAACGCCACGATAGTTCGCAACATTTTGCTTACCACCTTTTTTAAAAACGGGCTGATTTTTTTCCAACACACGGGGAACGCTGATTGCAACAGTGATTGATAAAAAATTAGTTTTAAGGTGTACACAATGCGCTTGCGCATCTTTGTAGTATAATGGAAGGAACACCATCTGGTCCTGCCGATGTTGAAGACATCAGCTTTCTCATAGCAGTTAGAATGTCTTCGTCAGTAAATTGAATAACACCCAAAATAATTACATCATGAGGGACATCCTGAAGGCTATGTTCCACCTGAGTGGAGTTGGTCGAGACTATTTTTTCAAACACACTTGAGAAATGCTGCGCGAATAGGTCACAGATGCTGCCTATGCAGGAGATACCGCGTTAATTGAAAAGTTCATAGAAAATCGGTGAACCGGAAGTCGCTATCTTTTATTTTAAAATAACATCAAACATCGGCCTTCGTTTTCTACTCGTCAAGATCATTCCGAAAACACCCATATTGATTGGGCTATAGAGAAATTCGCTAAACCGGAAGTCGTTATCGTGCATTGCAAAAGGGCGTCAAAAATCAATATCTGGCACCTACTCGTCAAGACCATTTCCGTTCGAGTAGATACACGGTACGTGCCACACGTACATTAATTTACTCCAAGTATCCCACCGTTTTACGAGTTAGTTTTAGCCCGAGAGCAACAGCGATTGGTTTTTTCGCAGTGAAAACATAGTGTTCGAAGATTTCACTAAGGTGCAGTGATCGTTTTCTATCTTCAAAAGTGCAAAAAAGGCTTTTTTATCCCGAGTACATCAGTGCGTCATAGCCCACGCTAAGGCGGCTGCCCCGGCAATCAGCCCGACAATTGCTGTGTAAACCAGAAGAGTGAAGTGAAAACTGTAAAAAAGATTTACGAAACAAATCCCCGCCAACTGTGCGCGCCGCTAGTTATTATATTCGATCCCCTCAAGCCCACCACTTGGTGGTGAAGATTGTTTCTACCAAGTGTGTATCGCTTCTGTGCTAATAGGTAGCAGGTTGGTTTTTTTTTGTGCTAAGCAGCAAACGAGCTGTGGTGATACCTCGCTCGCAAGCGTACCGCGCCCCGCTGCCACTACACCCGAAAAGTTGGAAGCTAAGTGAGTGATTGCTATCGATTAAGGCGACAGTGAACTGGAAAAAAGTGAATGTAATTGAGGAGAGTGCAAAATAATAAAGATTCACCTAGTAGTGCTGAATAATAAATAGTGAAAGTGATTGACGTGGCCGGCCTGTATTTGACCCGACCATGGGGGTGAAGGACATCCCTCCCGATGGGGGGAATACGTCCTTGTCGTCAACGTTACCTAGTTGGATGCGACAAGATGCGGATAGAATTTCCACTCAAACCCTTCTCCTACAAGCGGTGAGTAACAACGATGAAGACCATGATATAAGCTCTCCGACCATTCCAACCAAACTTCCCTCCAACCCATTCGTCATAAACAAATCCATACAGCAGCTTCTCGGTCATGACCCAAAATCACTGGTTAACGCTTCTAAGGAAGCGAGAGGTACAAAATACATCCTTCGAACGAATTCCCATTCGACCTATGTGAAGCTGTTAACACTCAAACAGCTAATCGACGGCACCAGAGTCGAGATCATCCCACACCCGTCTCTCAATTCTTGTCAAGGAGTCGTTTATGATGTAGACACCGTTGACATGACCCCCGACGAACTGAAACAAAATCTCGCTTCGCAAAGCATCCAAGACGTTAGGAGGATAATCAAAAGGGATGGTGACCAGACTCGAAACACTCCCCTGGTAGTGCTTACGTTCAAAGGACAAACTCTTCCGCCCTACGTGTATTACGGGCTTATTCGGCTGCCAGTACGCAGGTACTACCCCTCCCCTCTGCTGTGCTTCGGCTGTGCCAAATACGGCCACTCCAGAAAAAATTGCTCTGAAACCCCCATATGCCCCAACTGCTCCGAAACACACGAAGCGCAAAATGCCCAACCGTGCAAGAAGGCCAAGTACTGCCGTAACTGCGAAGGTAATCACGGACCCACGGATAGAAACTGTCCTATATACAAACAAGAGGAAGCCGTAATCAAGTTTAAAGAGGACAACAACTTAACCTATGGAGAGGCCCGAGCAGAACTGAGAAAATCGAAGCAGCCATCTACCTACGCCAACCAGACAAAATCGCACGATAATGAAAAGGATCAACTCATAAAGGAATTGCGTCAAGAACTTGACAAGATCCGGAAGCAGAATAGCGAGATGAAAGCTCTACGAGAGGAAGTACTAAGCTTACGCCGGCAAGCATCAACCAACCAACAAAGTAACCCAATGATAGAAGCCTTGAAGGAAGAATTGGGAAAATATAAAGATGCATACAGGAAGCTATTAGGAGAACGCCTGGCAATTAAAACGGATACAAAAAGCTCTAACTCTAACGACTCAGGAACTACAGCACATAACCAACGAAATAAAAAAGGGCGAAACCCTTCCTCAGCAACTAGCGGGGAAAGCGCCGACGAAGGAACACCCAATCGACAACTACGAGCACAATCATTTTCGGAACACAGCGACCATTCGTTATTCGTAACACCGACCGGGCCGGCAACTAGGGCCCGCACCAAGAA
>NC_080671.1:393149861-393169861 GCF_030247195.1 Topomyia yanbarensis | reverse complement strand
ATAAATTATCGTAGAATATTTGACTACCAAACAAAAATATCATTGCAGTTTCAATTTGCCTTTATATGTTCTCTATTACAAATAAATTTATTTCAGGAAAGTGAATTTAAACCATTGATGAAGCAATCGCGAAAACCTTACTGCATAGAAGGTTGGCTTCTTTATTTCGCCGGAATTACTATGCTGTGGAAAGAACTGCAGGAATCCTGTCGGTTACTCATTTCTCCGGACGCGAAATTTGTCACAAGACTGCTTAGAACAGCAGACTTAAGCAAATTCTTCGTGAACACCGAAGAAATCCAACAAACAGGCTTCATACAAAAACAATACACACGAGAGAAATATGAACCGGAAAAGGATGTCGAGCTAATGGATATATATATATATATATATATATATATATATATATATATATATATATATATATATATATATATATATATATATATATATATATATATATATATATATATATATATATATATATATATATATACATATATATATATATATATATATATATATATATATATATATATATATATATATATATATATATATATATATATATATATATATATATATATATATATATATATATATATATATATATATATATATATATATATGACTCCAATGATGGGCATGTAGTACGGTCTAGGGGCAGATCACTTGTGATGCATTTTTAAAAATCAGCGAAATTAAATGCATTTCTTTCCATAAAAATAGAAATTCGTAATGCATTTTGCGTTGCGTGCAATGTATTTTGCGTAGCGTGTAAGACGTCAAAATCCTGCAAAAAACAGCCCTACATTCAACAAAACATCGAACAAAGTGGATCAGCGTAGGACGATTGTTAAGTAATCTTTTCTGCGAGGGAGTGCAAAGTTGATGCGAAAATGGAAATTAAATGCATTTTTTCTATGTTGATGCAAATTCGTTATACATTCCTAGAGTGATTTGTCTCTAGAGTACGGACCAAAGCCAGAAATACCTGATTCGCATGACTGCAAATCCCGAAGAAATTTTGGACGAAGCAACCATTCTGTCTTAGATTAAACGGTACAATTCAACGAGCCGGATCATGACGCCTGGAGAAAAAAATTTTAAATTGTTCCAGGATATATGTAAATTATTTGACAACCACTTCGAACAACTTCTAAGACTTGGTCCTGTAAGAGTTAAAACTGAGCTGACGGACATCATAGAAGATCCAAATCCTCCACGATAGAACGAGAAGAGTGAAGTAGTATATGTGATGAAGACGATTTCATACTTGATGAAAGTGAAAAAAAATTGATGGAAGTAATGCGTATTAGTTGTACTTGTATAATTAATAAATATTTAAACATGTTGGTAGGATGCAGGTTAGGTAATTTGAATTGTACGTTTACAATAAAAAATGATAACAGAAAAACAAAGAATAAAGCTAATAAACTCAACATAGCTAGAAAAGTTTTCAACTTCTGTAAGAAATAAAACTGTCGCTTTGAAATGACAACAAGTCAGCAATCACTATACGGGACTTGTGTGCAAACTTGGATACAATGGCGACTCACGCATGCGAACCTGTAGGCGATGGCGATTTTCAACTTATTTTCATTCGAATGTTTACACAGGTTTTTCGAGAAAGTTTGTTCCAGATTATATGTCTGTTCTCTGTGGTTCTATCTAAAGACCTGTTTCGATCGTAAATTTTGCCAAGATTCCGCATTAGTCTCAATTCTCCAGAACCCTGTTTTAATCTGTATTACTAACCCAGGTCCACCAACCCTTTTTGCGGGCGATAACTTTATCATTATTCCTTCTAACGTCTTGAATAATCACCGAGCAGATTAACATTTTCCTTCCACCGAGGTGCGTGACACTCGCTGCCCATCGATTGTATTTCATTTTTCTTAACAGAATAAACCGTCTATGTTGCTACGTGGTGTGAAACCGCTAACATTCGGTAAAAATGAAAATAATTACTCAATGTCAGCTACCCTCAAAAGGCCGTCACGATGAGTTTCAATTTGGTGCCGCGCCATATTTTCCTCAGTATTGCGGAAACGCCAGACTTCCCCTGTTGGTAGCTGGAGAAGTGCGCAGAGGATGTCTCAGAAGTGAATATTCTTTGATGCGGTGCGTGGTACATCAACAGAAGACCGCTCCTACAACAACTTTCCTACAGAGTGTGGGACCAAATGGTCCGTGGCGCCTGATCGAAACGATAAAAGCAAATTATCTATTATTGTTTTACTCAATCTGACAAATTGATAAATGATTGAGGCACTTCAGCCTGGTCGAGTGAAGTTCCCAGAAAGGAGCAAGCAAGTTTTCTTTCGCTCCTGGCTCGACTTGCAGCGTGTTCTTGCTCAGCATGACGGCGTGATTTTGCCCAGCTGAACAGGAGCACCGAAAAAATCAGCTGTGTAAGCGGATAACTCAATTCCGTATTTGTCATTCCGTTGGAAGTCACAGCGCGCGTCGTGCAGAAATATGGAATGGTCGCACATTTCGAGGGGTTTGTATAAGCATGTTCGTCGTGAGAGAATTCGTTATTCTGAAGACTGACATTCAATTTATATTAAGGATATTTTTCTAGTATTCGTTCAGTTTTATCAAGACGGAAGGTAACTAAGAGTAAGAAAGGTTTTTCTCTAACTATTTGCATCTCGAGCGTAAAAGTTGTGTAAAAATTGAAAGCCTATATTTATAAGGAAGTAGGGATATCACCAACAGGTGTGTTACTTACTGTTGTCATTTAGTTTAGTGCCGGCTGAATGTTGTTGGCTCGAATCAAAGCTCGTCGAATGTAAACAAAGTCCATTCTGTGGCGTCAAACTGGCGCCCAGGTGGCGGAATCGTTAGATTTCAACGGGGAGCTGGAGAGTTGCCAGAACATTTTTATTTCCCAGATTATGTTTTACCAAACTTGCGGTAACTATCCGATACCCTTCAGGAACCTATGTATAAGGTGTAACAGAACAATACGGCTTAGCCGAAATGAAACGACGCAAAGCCCGCGGACCCCAGTCATCCACTCGTTTGCCCAATTTACTCAAACACAGGGGCTATCCCTAGTTTAAGCACAGACATAACACTTAAAAACTAAACTTTGCCCGCTTTAACGGCCATTTTGAATATATTTGTAGTTGGGACCTGGGAGGGAGAAACAGACTCAATAAATGTGAATGTCATAGCCAGCCAGAACAAAACTTTCACTCCGAGCCACAAAAAAGTGTTCATCGAGGAAATGAGAGTATTGTTATCATATGCTTGCTTGAAAATGTTTCCGAACGATGAGTTTCCTTGATTTTTTGTCTAGATTGGGTGTAGCAGTAAATATTATTAAAGTTTTTCTGTGATTTTAATGCCATTTTCAAATTAGCCAGATGAATTTTTCGGTAATCCGTGCTGTCATTATCAAATAAATTGTATTTCTATGTATTCAATGATGAATAAAAATTTTGATGCGTTCAAAAGTTTCGAGCATCGTTTTAAGACAATATTGCGATCTTGCTATAATGTAAAATAAAGGGTTAATTTTATACGAAAATTTCAAATAATATTTACATTTTAATGAATTAATCAAAATACCAGACAGAACGACAGTTTATGAACATAAAGAGGAAATGGTCACTATAAAAAACAACTGGAGGGGGATTCAACAAAAGCGTCTTTTTCACTTGAATCTTTATAAATCTTAATAAGTCTTTATAGTGTTTGAATTATGTAATTTATCTGTATCGTCGCCTACAAGCTCAATGAACTATGCCTAAAATACATTTTATGCTTGTTATAAAACCAGTTCTGGAAATGAGATGACGCTGTAAATGTTCTCTACTCCAAGAAATGGGAACATAGAATCAAAAAATATGCTGTGACGTGCACGTTTTTTGGTAATTCAAAAATACTTTTTGGTTTAAAATAATTTATCATCTTTCTATTTAAAACATGTGATAAAAGTTATTTTCATATCTATAGTAAAGACAAATAATAATGTACACCATTATTATTTGTCTTTACTATAGAAGAAGAATCATGCGAAGAAAGTTTTAAAAATTTGTGACTTATTTAACAATTTTGTAATGAATGACGCCTTGCTAGTCAGATTTGACGGTTCTCTAATTTAAAGTTTCTTTTGAGAGTATACTGAGAAAATGAAAACCATCAACGTAGGCTTAGATGCATGCTAATAAATATAAACAAAGTTTCGAAAAAAATTGGCAAGTTACTTCGACATGAAGTTTGACATCGACATAATATTTTTAATGTTCGGGTGCTCATGCAGCTTAATCTGATTATCCGAATCATGAAAAAAAATCCATTTCTATCTATTAGTTAAAATCTTACACTTCGAAAGTTATTTGCAAAATAACCTTGGCTAAATTTGACAGTTCGACGGTTAAAATTGTTGGATGATGTAAAAAGAAAGGTGGAAACAGTTTTCTGTATGTACTTTATTTAGGTTGGCAATATTTTTCAGTAGTAAATAAAGGGCAAATATAAAAACGAAAACATGTTATATCAAATATTATGTGGATATTTACGTTCAAAGGCTGCAGCCGTACCTATCAAATACCTATGCATTGGTCAACATTTCACAAATCAGATAAACATGCCTCTACCGGCGAGTTTCCTTATTCAAGGATTCTGTTAGTTAAATTTTTATAAAATTAAATTCTATTTTTCAGATTCGGTTTTTAATAATCATTGTAAGAAATTTTTTAGGAAACCGTGGTAGAATGGAGGAGAAGAACGGCACAAAAATCCTATTTCAAAAATGGAAGATTAGACACATCGTTCCAAAATTTGTCCCTTTTCACTCGAGTACTGGAAGCAAACTGTCGCCTGACTTTATCTTCAAATCAATGTAAAGCACCCGGAAAAAAAACTTTCACTGATTTTATGCTGTCCCAAGCTCCTTTCCATTACACGATTGAAGTCATGTGCCGGTAACACGCTTGCTTCAAGGACACGCAAAAAGAAATTTGCTCATTTATGCGTCGCCCACCTTGATTGATTTTGGCTGTCGAAAGTTTTCTTGCTTCTTGACAAGTGCTATTATTTACACTTCGTGCGTAGTGTCTGTTTCTCCCTCCCAGGTTGGGACTGTGGGCACATTTGAAATTATGACGCCATTGACATATGAACAAGCATATGGAGGATAAACCACTAGTGAAAAATTGCTCCCAAACCTGAGGGGTAACCCACCAGAAAATGAGTGTTTGGGACCGTGAATAGAAGGTGGAGCTAGTGTTCTGGGAAAATTGCCGGATCGATGTTTTTTAGGGAATTCCCTCATAGTGTTATGTCTGTTAGTCTGTGGTTTAAGTTCGACTAAAATCGCGTAAAAAGCGATGTGGCGTAACCACAAGCTGGATGTTGTTAGCACGAATCAAAACTTGTCGAAAGCACACAAAGTTCATTCCGTATCATCAAACTGGCGCCCAGGTGGTGAAATCGTTAGAGTTCAACGGGGTTGAACTCTAACGATTTCCCAAATTTTAAGAAATATCCCAGTTAAGCTCAACCGGAATGTTGGCTGCTTCTAATTCGTATTCCGACTCTAGTGACACAACCGATTCTAGTTAGAATCGGTTGTGCGGCTGGAGCCGGAATACGAATTGGAACTAGCCGGAATTCCGGCTCATTTTCGGTTGAACTTTACTGGGTACCGTTAACTATCCGACACCCTTCAGGAACCTCTGTTAAAGGTATACCAGTACGATGCGGCTTAGCCGCATAACCGAGGCCGTCGGGCGAAGTGGCCATCGATCCGCTGTCGGAAGCAAGCGAATCTGTGACCCACTCGTTTGCCCGGCTTACTCAAACACAGGGGCTATAGCAAAAGCGATGCGGCTTAGCCACATTAGGTGGTGGAATCAAAATAAAATTGGCAATGCTAGCAAAATGTAAACACAAATGAACACTCCAGATGAACCTATTGTCAATAGGGATCTTTAGGGGTGTGCGGGTTAAGGCATATTCTGATGCAGATTAGTACCGTGAGTTAATATCTCAGTCCTTTTTCAATTTTTTGACCCGAAACTATTGAAAAAAACATTTTTTAGTTTGTTTCCTTTTAGGACAATAACACATCCAAACCCATGCGACTTGCACGACCCTATAGGTTGCCTTATCAGATCTACCATAGTTTGCAGATGAAACTTGGGATGGCAGGTTGCTAGCAGATTGACAAAGTACCAGATCATGCTGTGTGGGGTGCTGTCCCGGTTAACAATGAGGCGAACGAGATATTTGCAGATACGTCATTTAGTAGGACAACTGTCAGTTTGCTGGTTGAGTTTAATTTGGTTTTTTTAAATTTAAAAATCATAAAAGAATAATTAAGGTTTAAGAATGATATGAGTGTACTCGTAAGGACACCCGCTACCAATACATATGAGAAACTGGCACAATTTTTCCAAATTAAAGATCCCTATTGACAGTTCGTCACGTTTTGAGGGTTCTTATTATTGGCTCGAATCGAAAGTCGTCGAAATGTCAGTTGACAATAGATTCATCCGGAGTGTTCATTTGTGTTTACATTCTGCTGCCAATTTATTTGTATGCTTAGTCATCACAATCACACAACCCTGCTCATTCATTCAGGGTCTTGGTTGGGAGCAAATATGTTGGATATACAAGAAAATGATTTTTCACCACCTTCCTCTGCCAACAGAAAAAGACTGGGGAAAAATCATCACACCCTCACCAAAGGATCCGATGAAAGGAGGGGTCCTATCTCCGGGGAAATATCGTCCTTTTCTATGGAAACGAGTGCTTATTCCGCCAGTTCCTAATGAATAGTTCACTGATAGTTTTATGACCGCAAGCCACCTCCAAGGCCATTGGGCCCTGTTGATAAGTAGATATGGTAAACATGTCGTTTGTTGATGAAGAGCGAATCCCGGCCACCGCCGAAGCATTATTTAGTTCACATACATACATGCATGATAAGTAAACTTAGCTCGAGGGTTTTATGATGAAATAAAACGAACTTCATTATTTATCTACTGACTATATCGGCTTTGGAAAGGTAAAGCGGTGCTACAATCTATTTTGGTCAGAAAGATGGACTTTGACGTATGCTGTGTATTCTATGTATATGAAGAGAAAGCGACTTTCGTTGGACAACTTTTTAAGCAAATCAAATATTGTGACGGGATATACCCATCAATGGTAAACAAACTTATTTCCCTACAAAATGAAACTAGTTATGCTAAAACGAATCACAATTGAACGAGCAAAGTGCATTTAAAGTGAACATAGAAATTGTGGTTTCAGAAATGAAAATCATTCAAAGTCTCGACATAATCCACCTAGTGGTGCGATTGTGACTTTCTCATTTGTCCTAACTACGATTCCATTCAATATAATGGTAAAAATGTCTACTACATATTCAGTACGATTTGCATGTACACACAATAGATCAACAGCCACGAACTTAAGATGCTATGTGTCGACGCTGAAACATTTCAAATTAGCGGCAGATCCAGGAGGAGTATCCGGGGGGTCTGGATCCCTTCGAAAATTCTCAACTTGTTAAGAAATTTTAAATTAGTTTCAATTTTAAAGTAGTTGCAAACTCAAAATCATGGGAGGGGGGCTTGATGGGGGGGGGGGTGACTTGATGGGGGTGGCGGTGGTAAGCCCCTCAACGTATACCCCTAGCTACGCCCCTGATTATGTTGGCGATATTCAGAGTGATTGCATAACCTTTCTATATTGGAAGGGAAAAATGTGCCGAAGTCCAAAAAAGTTAATTTTCGACAATTTTTTTTCGAGGTTGCATCAAATCTCCACGTTTTATGCATTTATAACACATTTAGCATCAAAAATACAAATTAGATTTTGAAATGTTCCTTTACTCCACCCTTTGAGCATTTTTCAGTTACTGCTTATATGGAATCAAGAACCGTTGTAGGTGGCCAATGTGGTCAAAGCGACGTTGGTTTAGTCATTGATCTAACCAGGCAAATCCAAGTAATTTTGCATTTTAATGAGTTTGCATCATTTTGATATCATGGTGGTTTATATGGCAATTTGCTGAATGATTACGTTCTTCAACTGGAATTCTGGAACAGGAAAGTCCGATCAATAAAAAAAAATCAATAGCGATCGATGGAAAGGTTGTGAAAATCGGTTCAGCTATCTCTGAGAAACAGAGATGATATTATTTACCACATATACACATACATAGATACACACACCGAAATTTTCCGATCTCGACGAACTGAGTCACTCGGTCACTCCGGGCCGGGATTAGGTTGGCGATGGTCAGAGTTGATTGTATAGGTAGGGTAGAAACATGGCGAAAATAAGCTCATTACCCTATGACCACCAGAACGCCTTTGGAAGTGTATAGTGTTCTAACCTAGGGGCAGATCACTTGCGATGCATTTTTAAAAATCAGCGAAATTAAATGCATTTCTTTCCATCAAAATAGAAATTCATAATGTATTTTGCGTTGCGTGTAATGTATTTTGCTTTGCGTGTAAGACGTCAAAACCCTACAAAAAACTTGCCCTACTTTCAGCAAAACGTCGAACAAAGTGCGTAGCACGTTTGTTAAACAAACTTTTCTGTGAGGGAGTGCAAAGTTGTTGCAAAAATGGAAATTAAATGCATTTTTTAATGTGACGCAAATTTGTTTTGCATACTTAGAGTGATCTGCCCCTACGTTCTAACTAATTAATTATCATTTACGTCAACCGCCCAGTGAGATTAAGTCATCCTACGTTAGTCCAATGCATTGGATGTTTATTCAATGAACGCACGACATATTCTACTGGGCGCTGCTGTCAAGCTGGCGTAAACTAAGAAAACTCTAGTAAGAGAACTGCGGAGAGAAAAACAGCATTTTTGGCAACGTATGCCCCGGTATTGCATGGCAACACGTCTAATGTTATAAGGATAGGCAATGTCCAGTGTTATAAGGATAGGCAATGTTCGATTGGATTCGTTTTTTGACAGCTAAACGCGAATCAAATCGATATAAAATGGAGTCTCCGCAGTTCTCTTTCTAGAGTTTTTCTAGCGTAAACGATTACCCAGTCAAAAAGGGCAAGTTGCTGGCTAACGGGGGGCTATTTGCCAACTCGGATGAGCTAATTGTCCTTCAATTTGCCAGCAAATTGCTGGCAATTAGGGGGCTATTTCAAATGCAACATTTGGGCGATTTGCCGCCGTCATTTTTTAGCCGCTCTACCCGCTCTTAAATCGCCCCCAAATCGCCCAGGGAACGCGCCATTTAATCGCCCTTAATTGCCTAATATGAAAATTTCAAATATTACTTATTTTCGGATTCATTATCTACTCACATAAACTTATCACTACACTAGGTAATCACCACCAAATTATAGAAATAATCAATGGTTAAATTGGAATTGCACACCAAAACTTACCACAATCTGACTTTTATTAAGAGTTTAGGTCAGACATCTTGTTCCACTATATTTACACCCGATTCCACAATTTCCCACATTCGTTGGCTAAATGAATTGCACTAGACAAACAAAATACAAGCGAGAATACGCCAATCGTTTAAAAAAACTATTTTAAGCTTAAGCCAAACATGAACCGCCATGTTTGAAAAACGCAAATAACAACCAAGTCCATTTCAGCCGCCAGAAAATTTGTCTAAGTATTGAGATTGCCTTTAAATCGCATTCGCAAATTGCATTTGTTCCTAGGGGCAATTAGCACAGGCGAGTTGAGTCAAACGTCAAACTTTTTAAATCGCCTGACCATGTTTGTCCGCATTTTTTTTGGCAGGGATGACGTCAAGTTGCAATGTCCCATTGAGAAACGTAGTTCAATTCCATACTAAATTTACAAAAGGGCGAACTTTGTAAACAAACTTTTATTTTGATGGTTTCTCTTAATTTACTATAATTTCAAAGCAGAAAACAATTGAAATTACTTCTACGAAGGGTAAAAATTTACATAAACGCATATTTTACATGAAATTCCACTCTGCAGCAGACTAGTGAGCGAATCAAGTTTGTTTACAAAAAACAATTTCGCCCTTTTGACAAATTAATATTGAATTTATGGATAACGTACATCGTATTATCCATGAGATTAAAATTGAGATTGTCCCATCATAGATACTATAGTTTGCAAATGTCTATTGTGAAATTCGCGCTGGTGTGGGCATATATGCGAATCTCACTGTCGCAAGTAACGCGACAAAATTGCAAGGCGAAATTTTTCGCAGTCGCTGCGACAAAATCGCTTCAGTGTGGGGGAACCTTAACGCTTACCTTCGCCCCAACCGAATGAATTTCCACTAGAAAATCTCTAGTATTGGATGTGCATTTGCGGCGTATTGGGCTCACAGAGAGTAGTCGGCGCTCGTAATGAAGGTTATCGCGATATCGATCACTTTGTCTGGGAATCCGCGCCGGGTATTGTGACGCCAGGTCTCAGTTAAAGAACTCCCTTCGGGCCCGAGGTAGACCACCCAATGTCCCAGTTCGGGATATGCTGGCAAATAGTGATCTCCCCTATATGTCCCTTATTTACATCTTTATAAAAACGACAAAGATCCCAATTTAGCCCATCTGTCTTATTTCTCGTTTCCAGAAGCTCCATGTCCTTCCTTGTAGACCCGACCAGAGTACCACTATGCGACCGCCATCGCCCTGCATAGAAGGAAGCTGAAGCGAGAGCGACTCGATGGTCTGATAACTTCCCCGCGGGTCTTTTTTTTTTTTTTTTTACAATGGAGAAGACCTTTATGTCCTAGCCCAGTACACGTGCTAACGGTAGGGTCCAATCTACCACACGGGGTGCACTGGGGGCGTGTCGGACTCAAATGGTGACCAGCCATTAATACCGACTAAACTCCATTGGGCTCCGCCATCATTCCTCCCAGGAACTACCTCTCGGTATTGGCTGTACTGAATGTACTCATTCACTCTCACTCGCGCGATCATACATCCTGTATGAGGCTTACTTGGGTGCTCTCTCAATCACACTTTGATTCACTCTCAAACACTCCCACATGAGGCTGACTTTTGTGCTCACCTTTTACGTTCCATGCGAGGCTGACTTGTGTGCTCACCTTACTCATTCCTTGCTAGGCTTACTTTTGTGCTCGCCCTACCCATCCATGTGAGGCTGACTTGGGTGCTCACCCTATCACCTGATTCACTCTCAATCGTGCCACTCTATTGTACCTTTGTCACTCCCTCTGGCATCCCATGTGGGACATTTTTCTTAGGCCCCACTTCTGACATACCATGCGAGGCTGACTTTTGTGCTCACCTTTTTCATTTCTTGCTAGGCTGACTTTTGTGCTAGCCTCTACCAACCTGTGAGGCTGACTTTTATGCTCACCCTTAACATGCAGTGTGAGACTGACTTGAATGCTCACCCTTTCACTCCTCTGCCACGCCATGAGGCATCGATAGCTTAGTTCCAACATACTACGCTACGACCCTCCCGTCTTGGCATGAGGCAGTCCACTTATACGCCTATACACTCACTCTTCTGTCTTGCTTCGGGGTGGCTGGGTTTACCCCTTACGCGGTTGCCATTCGCTGCGCCAACCTACCTCGGCATGAACAGACCATTCACTCTCTTATTTTGCGCTTGGCCTTTTTCGCTCCAACTAACCAATCACTAGTTAGCCGTGCCCGCCGTCTGTTGCTCGGTTCGCCAGATTACCTGTAGCCTACTGGCAATCTGGATGGTAGCAGCCGAGACTGCGTTCCACTTCTCCACCGTTTGACACATCCGCTGGATAAGGGTATCCGGGGTTGTGTCCCAGCCACAGACGTCAAGCATTGCTCTTCTTTCGACGTCGAACCGATGACATACGAACAGTATGTGTTCGGCAGTTTCATCTACACCTGGGCAGTCCGGGCAGACTGGGACCTCCGCGTGCCCGAACCTGTGGAGGTACTGACGGAAACAGCCATGGCCTGACAGGAATTGTGTCAGGTGGAAGTGAACTTCCCCATGGGGTCTTCCCACCCAGCTCGATATGCTAGGTATCAGCCGGTGGGTCCACCTACCTTTCGAGGAGTTGTCCCACTCACGCTGCCATCTGGCGACCGAGGTCACCCTGGTGCGTTCGCGGGCTCCCCTATTTCCACGTAGCTCAAAGCACTCCTCATCTTCCCGAATGACCAGCCCGACTGGCATCATGCTCGCTATCACGCAGGATGCATCGTGTGATACCGTGCGGTAGGCAGATATCACTCTGAGGCACATCACGCGGTAGGTGCTCTCCAGTTTCTGTAGGTAACTGGTTACCCTCAGTGCTCTTGACCATGACGGGCCGCCGTACCTGAGGATAGATACGACAACGCCTGCCAGTAACCTACGTCTACTGGCGCACACCTTTGAGCTGTTGGACATCATTCTCGATAGTGCCGCAACAGCAGTCGACGCTCTCTTGCACGTATAGTCGACATGGCTGCCGAAGGTCAGCTTGTCGTCTATAATGACTCCGAGAGACTTCAGACTTCGCTGTGAAGTGATCGCGACTTCTCCCACATGGATAACTGCATGTTGTGCCGACTTGCGGTTGTTGACGATAACTACCTCCGTCTTATGATGAGCGAGCTCCAGGCCTCTCGCGCTCATCCATTCCTCCACCGTGCTAATCGCGTGTTCTGCGGTTAGTTCTACCTCAGGAATTGACTCCCCGTAGACCTCCAAGGTTACGTCGTCGGCAAAGCCGACGATCTTGACCCCAGGAGGGAACTTCAGTCTCAGAACCCCGTCATACATGAGGTTCCATAGCACCGGGCCTAGGATCGAGCCCTGCGGGACTCCGGCGGTAATCGGAACCCTTTTCTGATCGGCATCGGTCTCGTATAGCAGTACGCGGTTTTGGAAGTAACTTTCCAGGATCCGGTACAGACCCACCGGTAGGCTAAGCCGGTGTAACGAGAGCGCGATGGCATCCCAGCTTGCGCTGTTGAATGCGTTCTTCACGTCAAGTGTCACTAACGCACAGTATCGAATACCTCGCCTTTTTCGTTGGATCGCTATCTCGGCAGTATTTATCACTGAGTTGAGAGCGTCCACTGTGGACTTACCCTTCCGAAAGCCAAACTGGTTGCTTGACAGACCGTCCGTACCTTCCGCGTACGGGGTGAGCCTGTTGAGGATGATCCTCTCAAGCAGTTTGCCAGTCGTGTCTATCAGACAGACTGGTCTGTACGCCGATGGGTCGCCTGGCGGCTTCCCGGGCTTCGGCAACAGCACCAGTTTCTGCCTTTTCCATCTATCGGGGAAACGGCACTCGTCAAGGCATCTCTGCATAGCTAGCGTGAACATGTTCGGGTTCGCTATGATCGCTGCCTTGAGAGCGTTGTTCGGGTCTCCATCCGGCCCTGGAGCTTTGTTCATTGCTAGGGATTTAGCCACTGCGAGTAGTTCTTCGTTCGTCACTGGAGCCACCATTTCGACCGTGCCCGCACTGTCTCGTAGCGCAGGTGGCCAGGGGCTTGTGGCTCGAGACGGGAAGAGTACTTCGATAATCGTTGCCAACCGGTCCGGAGACCGTTCTGGGGGTGAGGAGCCCCCTTTGGTCTTGGCCATCACAATCCGGTAGGCGTCACCCCACGGATTCGCGTTGGCACTCTCACACAGGTTGTCGAAACACGCTCTCTTGCTGCTTTTAATAGCCTTGTTAAGGGCTAATTTCGCAGCTCGAAACACTTCACGGCGGTTCTCTCTTGCATCCTCGGTGCGAGCTCTTTGCATCCTACGTCTAGCTCTGAGACAGGCTGACCGTAGAGCTGCAATCTCGGCACTCCACCAGTATACCGGGCATCTACCGTTTCTTGGCAGTGTTTTTCTCGGCATAGTGGCGTCGCACGCGCGTGATAGAACAGCTACCAGCGCATCCCCGCTTAGACTGTCGGTGTTGGCCTCCAGTCCCAGGGCCGCGGTGAAAGCTTCGCTGTCGAAGTGATTGGACTTCCACCCGCGTACCTGACAGGGATCTCCCGCCCTCGGATGCTGCACACCATAGTTGATCTTAAAGCGGATTGCTAAATGATCACTATGGGTGTAGCCTTCGTCTACCCTCCATTCCATGCCTGGAGCCAGACTCGGGCTGGCAAAGGTCAAATCAATCCACGCCTCCACTCCGTTTCTACGGAATGTACTAGCGGAGCCATCATTAGCTAGCACAGTATCGAGTTTCGCAAACGCTTCCATTAGCGCTTGACCCCTGCTATTTGTACAGCGGCTGCCCCACTCCACTGCCCAAGCGTTGAAGTCTCCCGCTATTACTACCGGTTTCCGGCCCACGAGGTCCGACGAGAGCCTGTCGATCATCTGGTAGAACTGTTCTATTGGCCACCTTGGTGGGGCGTAGCAGCTGCAATAGAACACACCATTGATCTTGGCAATCGCCACACCCTCGGCGGAGGGGTGTATTACCTCTTGAACCGGGAACCTTCCCGTTGTACAGATTGCCACCATTCCAGACCCGTCCGACACCCAATTGCCGTTGCCGGCAGGGATGCTGTACGGGTCTGATAATAGGGCGACATCTGTCCTCGACTCCGAGACCGACTGCCACAGCAGCTGTTGGGCTGCTGCACAATGGTTAAGATTTAGCTGTGTGACTCTCACGGCTTCTTCTTATTTAACTCGCCGAAGGGACACGAAGGTCCGCCCATAGCATGTTTATGGGCTTGCTTCTTAGAGGTGCAGATAAGGCACTTATATGCCTTAGTGCACCCCCGCTCTTTATGCCCCTCCTCGCCGCATCGACGACATAGCTTACTCCTGTCTAGGCCTTTGCATTCGTAAGCTTTATGGCCGGATTCTAGGCACCGATAGCACCTGTCCACTGAAGGCGGCTGGGGTATACTAATAGGGCATACCGACCAGCCGATCTTCAGCTTCCCTTTCTCGGTTACCTTTTTGGCATCCGCATTCAGTAGCCTGAGGTAGGCTACTTGGGTGCCAGAGGGTCCATCCCTCAATCGCACAGAGGCCCGCTCGATTGTGACGCCGCAGTGCTCCTTGACGGCTGCGACGACGTCTTCTGCGGTCGTGAACTCGTCCAAGTGCTTGCACTGGAGAGTTGTTTCCGTACCTAGCGACCTGATTTGGGCGCCCTCACCAAGGACCTCTTGGGCCAAGGCCTTATATACTGCACTTGATTGTGCGCCTCGCTTCAGCACCAGGAGCATCTCTCCGGTGTTGGTGCGTCTTACGCTACGCACATCCTGCCCAAGGGCCGAGAGGCTTTCGGCCGCTTTCATCGATTTAAGGACATCGGCGTATTTGTCCTTGTCGGTTTTTAACCACAAGGCTTCGCCTCTGTCCTTGGCCTTCCTCGCAGGCCGCGGTACCTCCGGTTTCGGTGCCGGCTTTTTCTTGGTAACCAGCGTCCAGGGGTTTGAGCCCCCCTGCCCCGGTCGTGCCGGGTTGCTGGTACCATCGCTCTCAACAGCGAGGTCACTCTCGCCCTCGCTTACCTCACCCAGGCGGCGTTTGACCTTGACGGTTGCACGCCGAGTGGTGTCGGTTTTGGCACCCTCTCCTGGCGACTTCCTAGGGCGCTTCGCATTCGATGCCGTCTTGCGATTGCCCTTTCCCTTTCCCTTCGAGGGGAACTCGGTCGCCGCTCCGATCGACGTGGCTGCTCCATAGAAGGTAAAGGCCACTGTCTGTGAACCTCTATTAACCTTCTCTCTTTCCTCCCTATTGGAGGCCACTGTCTGGGTTTCTCTGTCGGGCCTCTCCCGACATTCCACCCTCTCAACATATGCCTGCTGTTCCTGTCTTGCGACACGAACAGCTTTCCGGAGCTCCAGAAGGCTCAACTTCAACTCCTTGGCTATGTTCTGCTTTGCGCTAGCGAAGTCGATTATAGCATCGAGTTGCTTCGCTACTTTGCGCATCGCAGCTATTGGCCCCTCCGATGCATTGGTAGGGGTATTGCCTACCGCTGCTGGGGGGTCACTGGTGCTTTCGAGTACAGCACTCATCGTTCCACTACTCTCCCCACGGGGGGGGAGACCTCGCCAAACCACCTCTTGCGAAGGGGTTTGGCACCTCCGTCTGTTTATTTTTATTTTTATTTTGCTCCATGAAAATTCCCACGAGTAGCGCGAGAAATATATGTCCGCCACGCCAGAGCTCCGCATTAGCGTGGTAAGGGACGCTTACTGTGGGGGTTGCCCAGGTACCCCACAGGCTCCGTTAACGATCGAGCATCTTTTTCACCCCCTCGATCACTCATCCCTCGGCACGGGTCGCTTCACGCCTTGGAATTGGGGTTATGCCCTACCTTGCTTTACGTGGTGATCTCGGCCCGGATCATCACAACCATCCTCCTTTACCAGGGCTTTGGACCTGTAGCTCTGGATCTCAATAGTTCCATGTACGTATGTTATTACAGACATGCTACTATTGGGATCCGTCATTCGCTAGCGGAGTCTGAAGCATACCATCCGCCAACCCGGTACTCGGAGACCTACTGACAAGGCACTGTGTCGCTGATCTCTCGTTTGCCCGAAAGTTACAAGTTCTGCTCTGCTCTCCATGTCATCATATACGCCTTCTCTCCCCTGTTCTTGATACAACTGCTGCTACACCGATGATAGAAATAAGCCCCCCTTTGAATATCTTAACCAAGCATAAGTCTCCTTCAAAAAAATCAAATATGTATTCTGTATTCCTAGTTTTAAGATAGCTGTAAATTTTATTCTTCATTAAAAATATTGTCCCCCATCTTGTAAATAGAATTGTATCCCTTGTTTTATGATATCTGTGAAATTTCACATAAATATTTGTTCCCTCTTTTGTATACCAAACTATATATTTAGTTTTAAGATAACTGTAAAATATTTCGTAAAAAAACTATTTCTCCCCTTTGAATATCAAACTGGATTCCTTGCTTTAAAATTTTTCATAAAAAATTCTTTTGCCCCCACTCTTGTAAATAGAACCGTATTTCTAGTCTTAAGATAGCTGTAGAATTCTTCCTCTCAATATAAAAAACAATGTAACCTCCTAGTAACGAAATACTTCAATGGTGATATGTGGGACTGAAAAAATAAACATTCGCCATAAGGACGATACCTTTATTGAGCCGATTCATGCAGTAAAACCTAAATTTAATTTAATAATTTTGAAGACTTTATGAAGTTTTACGCTTCAATCGCTGGATCATGCGATTTAGGACGGAAAAACAACAATTTTTAAATCGATATTGTAACTACATCCGGGAATATTCAGTGTTGATTTTCTTAAAATGAAGCTATTACTGGTATCGCCCTTTTCAGGAAAATGTTTTTATATTTATGGTACCGTATAAGTAAACAATTTGGTATATAATTAATGAAATGTTCGATTCTACGTTAATTGTTGTCTCAAAAAATACATAGTTATAGATCATGTGTGCAATCGATGGCTCCAACGATTCCGGGAATATTAAACTGCTGAAAGAATGCTAGCTCGATTCGAGCTAACGGGATTTTAGTCGTTCTTTCATCTTTCAAGGAAATCGGATTTAATGGTTGATCCCTCAATTCGATCAACATTACACATAAATATTTTGACATTCGAAACAATTTCTCAAAATCACCGTCTGATATATTAAATTTGTTGCTAATATTTCTGAAAATGGACGGTGTCGGATCAAGTTTATTTTCTCTTTTTCGTTTGTACCACTTTTTTGGTCAAATAATACGATGTAGTTACTTCCTCCGTCGCTCGGATCATTAGGATATAATAACACAAAATAATTTTCTTCTGTTTTTCTATCGCCAAAATCCCGAAGAGATAAATCTCTTCTTTTTCTTGTTCAATTGTCAAAAAGTGTCATAGCGAACCGTCCAGTCCATCCTTTACTCTTTAAGCTTATCTCCAAGCTCAAGCGAATGCTCGGGAATGATGTTTAACTGTTTGGGAATGTCAGTGTGATTGTTGCATATAGTTTGTGAGATTATCGTATCATTTTTCTCTTTCTCTCTCGTTCCGCTACTTAACAGTTGTTTAAATGGCCGGTGTTAAGTCAGACCGGACCAAGTCGCAAAACATCAAAAAATGAGTTGATGATAGCACTGGATAAAGAATTTATTCATCTACATTCCACCTTTACCAGATTTTAAATATGAAACAATAAACAAGAATTATGGTAAAAATTATTTTCCAATTATAATGTAAAGGATGCTGCGATTCAAACTTTAACCGCGTTTTTCTCGAAATCAATGCACTGTTACTTAGTCCGGTCTGACCTAACACCGACCAAATATAATATCGAATGGTTTCTCCACCAAAATGTATGCCAGTAGCGATAGAAGTAAAGTGATCAACACAGTTGAACAAAACACGATGATCTACAACGAATAGAATACCAAATCAGTAGTTATATTTGATTCCACACATACACATAAATCAGCTTACCACCAGCCCAACCGATATCCTCATAGCTTCATGATGGATACCGAAAATCGCTCCCATTACAATTATGTGGATCAAGTAGTAGCCAAAGCTCAGCCTACCGAGGACCCTATAGAATGCATTCTGCAGCATATTGGACATCCGAAGTTTCCCAAAAAAGCTACCCGGCTGGGCAAACAGGAGCAGCAACCAACCAACGCACCCGAAGCTAGTTGCGACCAGTCGAACAACTCCGGCGTATATGGACATCCACACGGAAGGTTTGCTAAAGTTGGACAGCTGGAGAAGTGGAGCCGGTAGGCAAACTAAGACCAGCATCGGCACCGTGGTATACTGAAGCACTGTATACAGCTGGTTCGAAAGAGAAAGTGCAAGGATAGATTTGTATCACAGATCGTTTTCTAGTTACCTTTGATTTTGCCAGCAGCTGGTCATCCTTTTGCATTTTGTGATAGATGATCCCTACTAACACCCCACCAAAGTAACACAGGAAGTGCGTTTCCGTTGCTTGGTAGTTTCGCGTGAACCATTCATCGTACCACACTATAAATGCTAATTCCCTGGAAACAATACAGACATGTAGTTTGGAGAATGTACAGTAATTGGAGCAGAAGATTACTTTATATTTATTATCGTGACGGCGTCCATTGAGTTGTAGTACACGTTCACCATCGGTAGAATGAATCCGACCACAAGAAGAAAATATATCATTGGTCGCAGCAGACTACTGCATCTGAAATTCGCTGGAAGATAATTAGTATTTTCGATTCTGAACAGGAAATGAGTTACTTCCACAGCACCATTAGAATCGTCAGCCCGACGATGAACAGTTGGATGTCAGCCGCCATGTACCATGTATGCATTAGACACTGGTAAAGAAACGAAAATCATTAACGCACAGCATACTGAGTTATTCAACTATGTTAACAAATTGTTGAATTGCATACAAGAAGGTTATTTTATTGCTTGGAAGTTTTGTGTGGTATGTTAAATTAGACCTTACCCGGCTCATGTTTTGAACTATAGAAACATTGCATGAAAATGTTTAACCTCACTTTTTGACAATTTAGAGAGCTTGTTTACTTGGCCTTAAATTCTTTTATTCGACTACAGTGCGAGAAACATGATTCGAATCGCCTTAAAATCTTCAACACCTTGTAAACAAGCTCACTGAACTGTCATTTTTTTCCTTCGATATCGTCATCGTGCGATGTTCCATAGACAGGGACACTCGTGGTACTATTACTATGTGAGTGTAGCGGATGTAAAAACCGAAAAACTGGCTTGGAAGCATGAAACACTGAACAAAACTGACGTAAACACGCGACCAGCGAGATCAAACACAATCCATCCTATAATGACACACTGTATGAATACAAGAAACTGCCATATTGTCAAAGTGTTTTATCAGCTAGTTGGAAACTGTGTACGGAATGTAGAGGGAAAAAAGATGATCATTACGATCTAAAAACTATTTATGATCTACGGAAGGAAATATTCTAGGAAATTATATAAAGGTTATTTAAATAAAATAAATAAATTTAAAATTAAAATAGCTGGGGAGACAAATGACAATTGCTTGTTGCACAATAATACACCGAACAAGAAAACACAAAATT
>NC_080671.1:393091361-393149361 GCF_030247195.1 Topomyia yanbarensis | reverse complement strand
GGAATTTTCTATTGGGATGTTTTCAGGCAGGAATTTGATATTGATGCTATTAGACAACTGTGAAATCAAGACCAATAGATCAGTTACATATCAGGACCCCATTCCGACAATTTATCAAAAGTCCTCATGATGTTTAAAACAACAGGTTATCAATCTACGGATCAGATAATTGTTATTGTAATATTGAATTAAATCAGTCTGCATCAATAAATTTTCAACTTCAATCCATTATTTTTTTTGGTTGTGGTGGGGGGGGGAGGGGGGTTGTATGGTGTTAAACCCCAAAACCTTCTCTTGGTTACGCCGTTGCTTGGAATTATTTATTTCGCTTTTCATGTTCCGATATGTTTCAGATCGATCCGATGGTTATAAGTTAGAAAAATTGCAGTCAGAAGGTTCGTACAAATGAACATTTTTGCACTGATAAGTTATCAAGTTCCTTCCAGACAACTTGAAGGTGTTCGGTGATTATTTCTAGCGGTTGTAGATAGAAAAATGAAATACAAAATTCGTTTTATCGTAATAATGTTTGGCTTATTTCAATGGATTATTACTATATTGAACAATAAATAGGCGACAAAAGGTAATCCACAAACAACAAGCCATAACTTTTAAAGTATTCAAAATAGATATTTGAAATCTTCAGTAAAGTTATTCGCAAAAGTAAGAGCTACAAATTTGCTGAAGGCATCATTTCGATATAATCACTTCCAAGAAAATTTATGAAAATATCTCACTCATAGGGAGATTAATCAGCAAAAGCACTATACCAAAAGAAAGAGCATATTGCCTCCATTAAATTCTCCGAAGATACTATTGACCTAAAATAAGCCGTTTTAGCGTTAATAATAGATTACATGTTTTTGGTCATATTTCTGGCAATGGGAAATGATAAAAATCTTTCGTCCGCATTTAAGGTTAAATATCTCTTTTTATTATAGTCCGATTTCAACAATCTATAGCTTGTTCGAAAGGTATTCGTTAAAGCTGTCTAAAAACATATAAATTGTTAATCTATATTGTCAATTTCGGCAGATAATTTTAAAAAACTGCAAAAAACGCCATTTTTACGCATTCAAACATTCATATCTTGGAAACTAAACATCAGAACCAAAAACAAATTAATAGCGTTCATACTGTTTTTTAGTTCTTTCATTTAAAATTGGTTTGGATAAGATCGGTTCAGCCATTGCTGAGAAACACGAATGCGAATTTGTCCGTTACATACACACACACACACACACACACACACACACACACACACACACACACACACACACAGACATTGTCCCAAATCGTCGAGCTGAGTCGATTGGTATATAAGACTCGGCCCTCCGGGCCTCGGAAAAAATCTTGAAAGTTTGAGCGAATTCTATACATTTCTTTTATAAGAAATGTAAAACCAACAAACAGTAAGAACGCTGTTAATTTATTTTTGATTCTGATGTTTTGTTTCCAAGATATGAATGTTTGAATGTGTAAAAATGGCGTTTTTTGCAGTTTTTTTAAAATTATCTGCCGAAATTGACAACATAGATTACCAATTTATATATTTTAAGGCAGCTTTTACGAATACCTTTCGAACAAGCTATAGCTTGTTGAAATCGGACTATTATCAAAAGAGATATTTAACATTAAATGCGGACGAAAGATTTTTATCATTTCCCATTGCCAGAAATATGACCAAAAACATGTAATCTATTATTAACGCCAAAACGGCTTATTTTAGGTCAATAGTATCTTCGGAGAATATAATGGAGGCAATTCGCCCTTTCTTTGGTATTGTGCTTTTGCTGATTAATCCCCCTATGAGTGAGATATTTTCACAAATTTTCTTGGAAGTGATTATATCGAAATGATGACTTCAGCAAATTTGTAGCTCTTACTTTTGCGAATAACTTTTCTGAAGACTTCAAATATCTATTTTGAATACTTTAAAAGTTATGGCTTGTTGTTTGTTGATTACTCTTTGTCGCCTATTTATTGTTCAATATAGTAATAATCCATTGAAATAAGCCAAACATTATTACGATAAAACGGAATTTTGTATTTCATTTTTCTATCTACAACCGCTAGACAATCACCAAACACTTCCAAGTTGTCTGGAAGGAACTTGATAACTTATCAGTGCAAAAATGTTCATTTGTACGAACCTTCTGACTGCAATTTTTCTAACTTATAACCATCGGATCGATCTGAAACATATCGGAAAATGAAAGCGAAGTAAATAACTCCAAGCAACGGCGTAGCCTAGAGAAGGTTTTGGGGTTTAACACGATACAACTCCCCCCCCCCCCCACACAAAAAAATTGGATTGAAGTTGAAAATTTATTGATACTGACTGATTTAATTCAATATTACAATAACAATTATCTGATCCGTAGATTGATAATTTGTTGTTGTAAACATCATGAGGACTTTTGATAAATTTTCGGAATGGGGTCCTGATATGTAACGGATCTATTGGTCTTGATTTCACAGTTGTCTAATTGCATCAATATCAAATTCCTGCCTGAAAACATTCCAATCGAAAATTCCAGAGTTCTGTAATCAATCATAATCCTCAGATTTCTTTTCAAATTGATTGAGCTCGCTTTTGTAGCGATGTACTGTAATAAGGGTCTTTATTTAATAGAAAGCGAAGTTAAAATTGATTTAATGTCTATGAAACATAGAACTGAACTGTGAGTCACAGAAGTTAGTATACAGCCAAATAAAGAACCTTTCTTTAAATTAAAACAAAAACAATATTTATTTTCATCAACTTACGATTCTCTATTTCAACTATATAATTGTAATCCGTTATTTTTTATCAACGAAAAGATCTTCAACATTGTTTACGATAGATGAGATAAAAAAGAAATAAAAAGGTACCAATTTCACATCACTACCCAGTCAAAAAGAGCAAGTTGCTGGCTAACGGGGGGCTATTTGCCAACTCGGATGCGCTAATTGCCCTTCAAGTTGTCAGCAAATTGCTGGCAATTGGGGAGCTATGTCAAATGCAACAATTGGGCGATTTGCCGCCGTCATTTTTAACATTGAAAATTTCTTACTCCACTATCTGGGGCTAGGTGTCATTCTAAAATCTAAACTATCTCCTATGTAACGAAACTATGTAAGGTTTGCACGCTTATAACTTCGATATTACTAGATGGATTTTAATCTTTCATACACCAACCAATTCAGAAACACCTAACTTAAATATTAGTAATAGTTTAATATCTCTGCAATAAAAGTAGTCTTTTGAAAATCGTTAAAATTAAAAAGTTCACGAAAAAAGGGAAAATTGCCATTCGTGAGGCTGATTTCTCAGGCAGAGCCGTCAGTAGGAAATACCTTGGTGGCTCAATCAAACACGAAAAGTCATAAATAGAAGCGACGCGTGCCCGTTTAAATCAGTTGTTGCTCTTATCCCATATGAGCAACATCGTCTTCGGGCGATGCAATAAGCGCTATCGATTATCGGCAACGTTTGCATTTGCACACACTAGCACCTAAGTGATTAAACCATATACGGTTAGTTTATGAAGAGGTGACGCGTA
This sequence comes from Topomyia yanbarensis, assembly GCF_030247195.1. Classification (NCBI taxonomy): domain Eukaryota; kingdom Metazoa; phylum Arthropoda; class Insecta; order Diptera; family Culicidae; genus Topomyia; species Topomyia yanbarensis. The sequence continues at coordinate 393,145,816 of NC_080671.1, read as the reverse complement.
CACGTTTGAATCATTTTTTGTTCTTATGTCGAACGGACAAGATCATGGTTGCAGCGTCTGGACACTACAATAAGCGGTAGACGCTAGAAAAACTCTAGTAAGAGAACTGCGGAGAGAAAAACAGCATTTTTGGCAACGTATGCCCCGGCATTGTATGGCAACACGTCCAATGTTATAAGGATAGGCAATGTTCGATTGGATTCGTTTTTTGACAGCTTAACGCGAATCCAATCGATCCAAAATGGAGTCTCCGCAGTTCTCTTTCTAGAGTTTTTCTAGGGTAAAGGGCCTATTGGCTTTAATATGTTGCATATTTCGGTTATATGTTTTTTATCAGTAAGGCATCAGACAACGTGCTTCTGTAGTTATTTCTAAAGCACTGTTCAGCAGCGTAGTATTTTATATGGGAGAGTAATTGCATCGGAAACAATCACATTCCCAGCAGAACTTTTTGTTTTCTAATTTCAAACACTTTTGATTCGTACTGCCCAAAACGGAAAATTTTAAAACAGAACTTACTGTCCCAGCAGCAGTTTTTGCAAGTTACGTAAGCGTTACTGGACTTAAAATTCTTTTCCCAGTTTATCCAGTCAGAGTGTCTGTCCTGCGCTATGTATTTAAAACACAGTTCTAATCCCGTTGTAAATTATACAACAAATAGATAACCATTATAACAATTTAAATTTTAAAATGAATCTGATTTAAATTATGTAACAAATCGCTGTACTGGGGATATAATTATGTCAGTCCTATTACCACATAAAACACTTATATAACATAAAACGCTGCAGAACTGGTTTAATAATACTATAATAATTAGCAACAAGAAAAATGTCACCAAGATAGCATCTAAACCCGTTTTAACTGGTAGTGCGAACGTTGTATAACAATGTAATTTATCAAATAATGTCATTTGTTCGACCACTAATCGATCAAGTAATACTTAACCTTAAGATTGTTTACCTAAGTTCATTAGTAGGGGAGAGGGGGTAACAGTGAACACATTTTTTCTACGATTTAAATTTGATGATAATACATGATATTTGGGTAGCCAAAAGTGGTACATAGTGCCACTCTATTATTAAGTAATACATATATTTTTTCCAACTGGTTAAACTCACGAGAAATTACTTTTTTTGGTAATAAACAGTCGGTGGTAAAATGTACCATTGCGCCCCATGGGTAGGAACTATGAAACACGACGTCGTCTATAGTGAAATATTCTATTTGTAAATTCTGTTCTTTTGTTTTGACGAAGAATCATCCTAAAGCTTCGAATTAAAGTTATATTGAGGCGAAAATCACTTGCTTACGAAAGAAATCACTATATCATCGCGTAACATAGGACTACCATATATGCATATTAGGTCCAGTCCTGAAAGTAGCGACAATTTCCACAAAATTTGTTCAAATTTACCAATTTTGCACTATATGAGTAGTATTTACTGCGGAAAATCGGAACCCATTCACATTTTGAGACAGACCACAAAAATAAGAAAATTCCACTGTTCCCCATACGTCATCGTTTCACAGTTACCCAATGTCTATTCACGAAAATTGTGAAATTACACAAAACCATGACAAGTTACCAAAAAACTTTGTTCGCGGCAAATGTTGAGCATAAAATTTGCTATAAATAACAATGGACTCAATATTTATTCAATGGATGGTAACTCATAAAGATGGAAGAATGTTTTTCATTGCAAATTTACTCTGGCTGTAACAAAACAAACAAATATTCATTAAATGAGATGCAGTTTTTTTTTTTTTTTTTATTCAAATCGTTTATTTGATAAGGCACGTTGCGTTGGCTTAAAGGTGCCAATTTTGTTTTGTTTTACATTTCAAACTGCTTAAAACTAGGGGATTACATATTGATTTTTTTAAAAATGAAACTAATGCGATTTTATAGCTATCTTATATATCTACACAAGGGGATAATATTGTTTTCGTAAGATTAGGGGGGTCATTTAGTTTTTGTGGCAATATGGTTTGACATTTTTATCAGTGAGATTATTGGAGCAAATAATGTTTAATTAAGGGGGACAATTTTTTACGACTAACTTAAAACTAGGAATAACTAGAGGGCATGATTGAATTTTGTAAAGATTCGTAATTATAGTTATTTTTGTGGGTAGTAGAGTTGGGCAATTTCAACGAGATTATATAATATAATAGTTAAAACTAGAAGAGACAAGAAGAGCTAAATGCTTCGTGATGATATTGGGGGGGGGGGGGGGGGGGTAGGGGTGTTACTTCTGGGTATAAGAGTCAGGGGAGGGAGGGTAGACAAAGATGGCAGGGAGAGAAAATTATTTCAGTTTCAGGCATCGTGAGATCAACGGATGGATTACAAACTCGGGTGGCCTTCATCAGGGGAATCATGTACTGGGACGCCGGGTGGTCCTCCTCAAGATGGCAGGGGTTTTTCCAGACGATTTCGTAGTACGGCTCAGATGTGGATCGGCTACATTTCGAGTTAAGCGTGTTATGTTCGTGCCGTAGGTCCCGTGTTTGTTGGCTCATTCGATACAGATGGTTTGATACAGGTGGAAGAGCGTTCTGAGAATGATAAGGAGATAACAAGGGGCAGTTAGACTTGTATATTGATGGTTTTCACAAAGGTGTATATAAGGGACATATAGAGAACATCGCGGCTTGCCAGCACATCTCGAACCGGGACGTTGGTTGGTCTTCCTCGGGCCCGCAGGGTATCCATTAGCCGAGACCTAGCGGAACTGTACTCGGTGCACGCCCAGACAATGTGCTCGATGTCGTGATAGCCGTCGCCACAAGCGCAGATACCACTATCCACGAGCCCAATACGCCGGAGATGTGCATCCAGCGTGTAATGGTTTGCCATGAGTCGGGACATCACACGAATGAAGTCACGACCCACATCCATCCCCTTGAACCAAGGTTTCGTCGATACCTTAGGGATTATCGAATGTAGCCACCTTCCCAGCTCTCCACTGCTCCACGAAGTTTGCCAACTTTCGAGGGTTCTCTGATGAGTAATACTGAAAAATTCGCTGAAGCAAATTGGTCTTTCGTAAACGTCTCCTTCTAAGGCACCCACCTTAGCTAAGGAGTCTGCCTTCTCATTGCCCGGAATGGAGCAATGAGAAGGGACCCATACCAAGGTAATCTGGAAAGAGTTGTCAGATAAAGCACTCAGTAGCTCCCGTATTTTCCCCAAAAAATACGAGGAGTGCTTGCCTTGTTTCATCGAGCGAATAGCGTCAATGGAACTGAGGCTATCCGAAACGATGAAGTAATGGTCTGCGGGTAATGTTTCAATGACTCCAAGGGTATACTGAATGGCAGCTAGTTCTGCGGCGTAAACTGAAGCAGGGTCACTGAGTTTGTAGGAGGCGGTGAACTTTTGATTGAAAATACCGAAGCCAGTGGATCCTTCGAGGTTTGATCCGTCAGTATAAAACATCTTAGAACAGTCGACTTCTCGGAATTTATTATAAAAAATGTTTGGAACCACTTGTGGGCGTATGTGGTCCGGAATTCCACTAATCTCGTCTTTCATGGATGTGTCGAAGAAAACAGTAGATTCAGAAGTATTTATGAAATGCACACGGTTGGGATTGTAAGAAGAAGGGTTAATATTCTGCGCCATGTAGTCAAAGTACAGGGACATGAAACGGGTCTGAGAATTGAGCTCAACAAGCCTTTCGAAATTTTCAATCACGACCGGGTTCAAGATATCGCATCGAATGAGCAATCGATATGAGAGTTCCCAAAATCGATTTTTCAACGGGAGAACGCCCGACAGCACTTCGAGACTCATCGTATGGGTCGACTGCATGCACCCTAAGGCGATACGCAAACAACGATACTGAATTCTTTCGAGTTTGATGAAATGTATGTTCGCGGCGGAGCGAAAGCAGAAGCATCCGTATTCCATTACCGACAGTATCGTTGTTTGATACAACCTAATTAGGTCTCCTGGGTGGGCACCCCACCATGTTCCGGTTATTGTACGAAGAAAGTTGATCCTTTGTTGGCATTTCTGTTTCAGATACCGAATATGGCATCCCCAAGTACCTTTCGAGTCGAACCAGACCCCTAGATATTTTACTGTGAAGACCTGAGCGATAGTTTGACCCATTAATAGAAGCTGTAGTTGTGCTGGTTCACGCTTCCTTGAAAATACAACTAGCTCAGTTTTCTCCGTGGAGAATTCGATACCCAGCTTAATAGCCCAAGCAGACAAATTGTCCAGGGTATTCTGTAATGGTCCTTGTAGATCGACAGCTTTGGGTCCCGTAACAGACACCACGCCATCGTCTGCAAGTTGCCTTAACGTGCAGGAATTGTCAAGACATTCATCAATGTCGTTGACATAGAAATTGTATAAAAGGGGGCTTAGACATGAGCCCTGGGGAAGGCCCATGTAGCTAAATCGTGATGTCGATAAGTCACCATGCGAAAAATGCATGTGCTTTTCCGACAACAAGTTTAGTAAAAAGTTGTTTAAAGTCGCTGAAAGACCATGCTGGTGCAGCTTCTCTGAAAGAATGTTGATCGAAACTGAATCAAAAGCCCCCTTAATATCTAGGAACACTGATGCCATCTGCTCTTTGCTAGCATAGGCCATTTGAATTTCAGTTGAGAGCAACGCAAGACAATCGTTCGTCCCTTTGCCTTTGCGAAAGCCAAATTGTGTATCTGACAGTAAGCCATTTGCTTCGACCCAATTGTCGAGGCGGGATAGGATCATTTTCTCGAACAACTTCCGGATACAGGATAGCATTGCGATCGGACGGTACGAATTGTGGTCGGAGGCTGGTTTTCCTGGTTTTTGGATGGCGATGACCTTCACTTGTCTCCAATCGAGTGGGACAATGTTAGCCTCGAGAAACTTATTAAATAAGTTCAACAAGCGTCTCTTGGCAGAGTCAGGCAGATTCTTCAACAAGTTGAATTTGATTCTGTCTGGCCCCGGAGCTTTATTGTTACACGACAAGAGAGCAAGTGAGAACTCCACCATCGAAAAAGGTGTTTCGTTCGCGCTATCGTGAGGAGACGCGGCGCGGTAAATCTTCTGTGCCGGGGCGGAATCCGGACAAACCTTCTTGGCGAAATCGAATATCCAACGGTTTGAATATTCCACGCTCTCATTAGTACTGTTTCGATTTCGCATACGTCGGGCTGTTCCCCAAAGAGTGCTCATCGATGTTTCTCTCGTTAATCCGTCGACGAACCGGCGCCAATAATCGCGTTTTTTGGCTTTCATCAAACTCTTCATTCGCTTGTCTAACGTCGCGTACTGTCGAAAACTGGCGGGTAACCCGTCGTTCCGGAAGGTCTTAAACGCGGCGGCCTTCTCTGCGTACACGTCTGAGCACTCTTTATCCCACCAGGGATTGGGAGAACGTTTTTGTATGTTCGCGCCGGGTACTGGCCTAGTCTGAGCTTGATTCGCGCTGTCGAGAATCAAGCCAGCCAAAAAGCTGTACTCTTCCTCCGGAGGAAGTTCTTGGGTAGATTCGATGTTGTCGGATATCGCGGCAGCATAGCTCTTCCAATCGATATTTCGTGTGAGGTCATACGAAATATTGATTGATTTCAATGGCCTTGAACCGTTATTGATTGAGACTACAATCGGCAGATGGTCGCTGCCGTGGGGATCAGGAATTACCTTCCACGTGCAATTTAACCGCAGCGATGTTGAGCAAAGGGACAAGTCTAAGGCGCTCGGGCGCGCTGGAGGAGCAGGAATCCGTGTCATTTCACCCGTGTTTAAAATTGTCAAATTGAAGTTATCGCAAAGATCCTGAATTAAGGAAGACCGGTTATCATCATAGAGGCAACCCCATGCTGTACCGTGAGAGTTAAAGTCTCCTAAAACTAGTCGCGGTGCTGGCAGGGATTCTAAGATGTCTTGTAGCCGTCGGTGCCCAACCGCGGTGTTGGGGGGAATATATATGGAAGCTATGCAAAGGCTTTTGCCTTTGGTTGTTACTTGACAAGCGACAACTTCAATACCTGTTATCGAGGGAAGGTTAATTCTGTAGAAGGAATAGCACTTTTTGATCCCCAAAAGCACTCCTCCATAGGGGGTGTCTCGATCCAGGCGAATAATATTAAAGTCGTGGAAGTTGAGTTCTATGTCGGAAGTTAACCAAGTTTCACATAATGCAAATGCATCGCAACTCAAATTATTTATTAAAATTTTGAAGGAATCGATTTTCGGGATGATACTTCTGCAATTCCACTGTAGAACAGTGATCAAATCCGTGACCTCGTTCGATGAGTTAGCCATCGAAGGATACAATCGCTGAGAGGAGGGGCCATTTAGCAGTCAACTGCTTCAAAAATGTTCTCACTGTAGGGAGAAAAGCTAACATAAGACTTTTAATAGGATCAGTAATATTGAAAGTTTTTATTATCCAGTCCACTATGTCCGAGAGTTTTATAATTCCAGTGCTGTGATTATTCCTGGAAGTGCTGGGAACTCCTTCTCTGAGCTTAATCCTCCGAGACCAGGAGCTAATTGCTTCGGTTTGGTTGCAACACTTCCAATAGATGTGACTTTCGGAGCCCCCTCAAGGGACACCTTCTGGCCTTTACAAGGAACTTTACGAGAGGAAGTGTTCCTCCTCTTCCTATAAATTCTAGGCACCCTAGTAGATGTTCCCTCTTGTGGGTTACCAGCCTCGCCCTCGTCAGGAGGCAAGTGAGTATAGATGTTTGCTGAGGATGGTGGCGTAGCATTCTTTAACATTTCTGCGAAAGAATGTTTGGATCGTCCCGCAAGGGAACGTTTCAGTTTATCCCCGCGTAGTTTGTACGCGGGACATGCCGAGATATCATGCAGACTCTCCGCACAGTAAGGACACTTTTCGGCTTGCCTACTGCACGAATCATCTAGATGATTCTCCCCGCATTTTCCACAGCGGGCCTTATTGCTACAATGGGTGGCTGTGTGACCCAATTGTTTACACTTTGTGCAATTCATGACCCGCGGCACAAACAGACGCACAGGCAGACGAACCTTGTGCAAGAGGACGAAATTTGGCAAAGCGGTACCAGCGAAGGTCACCCGATAAGAGTTTGATTGGGGGTACGTTTTTGAACCATCCCCCGCAACTACTACTGAGTGCAAACGTTTGCACTCAAGTATTTTAACTGGCTGAAGTAAGCGGTCTCTGAATCGGCCAACCCCGTACTTCAGCAGATCCTCGCACGTCAAACTCTCATCGGTTACGACGCCTTCGGATTGTACTCTTACAGCCGGAATATACACGTTATAATCCCGCGTAAAGTGCTCACAGCAAGCAATATCGTTTGCCTGCTTTGAGTTGGCTAGCAACACCCTTATCTTGTCCGAGCGGACCTTTGAAATTTCGGTCACAGCCGAGAACCGTTCCGTCAGGTCTCTAGAAATCTGAAGAAGATTCAGTGATTTAGTCTTGGGCCGAAAGAAGACCACAAATGGACCAGTTGAGAGTTCTGGATAGCATTTGGGCCGGGGGGGAGCCTTAGAAGTTGAACCCGATTCAACTTCCATTTGACCATCCGGAGAGGGAACCATAGAAAACGTCAACGCACGGGGTCAGCGCCCGCGCAGACGGAAGAAAGCAATAAATGTGTTACAAAAGACAAAAACCACTTAGCTTTAAACTGGTGTCCAACGACGAACCGATCCAGCTTATACAGCTGGCTATTGTTTAATCCTCACACGCGAACAAAAGACTGAGGACCGAACCGAACTGGCAAAATAACCTTGAATGCGGATTAAAACTATTCTTTATCGCCTCACACAGCACTACGGACTAGAAAAAACAACCTCTGTCTCGATGGAGAGCTCGAAAACGAATGAGATGCAGTTATCAGATCTCTCTCAAAATACAGCAACACGTGTAAAGAATTAGAAATTGTGAAATAATTAATTAGGGAATTAGACGATTCTGACCATGCATTATTATTTTATTGCGAATGTTTCATAGTTCCTGCTGATCCACTGTTAACCTCTCTCCCCTACATTATTGAAAATTTAATAAGAAAATGAAATTTCATATTTCATGGAGAATCTGTATATCCGTTGGCGGGCGTGGGCTTCCTTATCACAGTTTTCTATATGGATCTTTTCTTTTGAATATATTTTCTGGACAGCCTATTTTTACTAGATGAATCATTATTTGGCATAATGCCAATCAACTAGTGAGATACTTGGTTAATTGTAATAATAGATTACCGTTAAATGCCCTTCAATAAATTATGTTTTAATGGGGAGGGTGTATATTAAATTGTAACATATGAAAACAGGCGAGAGAGCAAGAACGTGAGTCGATATGTGTAATAGATAAAATTTATTTGCACGCTCTTGAAAAAGCTACATTTTTAATGTCACCGTGGTCGTGTCCTGTTCACAACCCTTTAATTTTTTAACGTAGGACTACGTCTTTGTTTTCGATATAGGGGTGCACGTTGCAAAGTCTACAAAAATGGTATGTAACGAAAAGTGGTCCAATTTTAAACGCATATAATTCAGCCATCTCACGATAAATTTTCAAATTTTTTGCGCATATCGCCCCGAAATACTTCTAAGAATAGATTCCAATAGATAAACCCAAAGATTTTTGATATCATGGCATTAAAAATTTAAATAATGAACAAACTAGTCAAAATATCGCGCATTTACGCACAGAAGATAGCGCTTCCCTAGTCCAGCACGACAGATTTGTGTACCTAGCGCGCTACGCTTCTATGAATGACGTCATCATCGACTATTTAAACGGACGGATTTCGCCAGAGCAGCTCAGTTGCCTGTTGAACAGCAGGCGAAGCAGATCACTGCGCTGTGTGTTTCCACAGCCAGTGTAGCTGATTTAGAAGTCCGTTACACTGCCTATGAAGGTACGCTACCCAGTGAATGCGAATGAGCTTGTCCGTATCCTATCTTTTGTATTGTGCTCGTTTCCAGCACACTTTTATGTATAATTATTCGTACACAAAATAGTTTGTACATGCGAGCTCCATTTTCAAACACGGTTAACATAGTATCGTGGTATTAGTTGTCTTTTTCGCTCTATCCATCATCATTAGCGTTGATTCATTTTGCTTTGTGCTAATGTTTGAGGCGAATGCGTAGGTAGGTAGATCTAATAAATTGCACAACGAAAATTTATTATTTACGTTCGATCAATTCATAGATTCATTTCACCATCACGTTTTTTATTTCCACTCAGCCTATAGTAGTATAATAGGTCTACAAAGTCTATTTATGAATGAATACACTGCCACTTGAAAAACCGTTGCAAAAACGCATTTTGTCCATATACCAAATTGTTTTCGATTCTTGTATATTTATAGTTTCGATATATGATTAAGACCTTCTCTATATTTGTATGCGTACTCTAGGAAAGTTACAATAATGGCAAAATATAACTAGAATGCTTGGTCTATACATGAAATGTGATTATATCTGAGATCTTCTTAAATAAGTTTAATCGGATTCGATCACCAAATGAAATGACCTGATAACCAAGAAGGTTTGGTTCAATATGTAATATTCGATGTTGATTGGTTGTGATTAAACCATAAGTAAGAAATATGTTTGATTTATTATTACTATCAATGTAATAATAAAATAAATATTTTACATTAAGGTTGAACAGAGAAAGGGTAAAATTCGCAAACGAAAAAAGCAGTTTTTTCCACACCGTATGTCAGATCTTCATAAAAATCAATCAGCAGTACTGTAACAACATTCTACAAACGCTGATTGATTTTTATGAAGATTTGACGTACGGTGTGGAAAAAACTGCTTTTTTCGTTTGCAAATTTTGCGCATTCTCTGTCCAACCTTAAGTAGTATAGTCCTACGTCTACAGCTCGTGCAACCCCATAGGGCTGCCCCTTGTAGTTTTTCAGTATATTTACATTTGCACAAGCCTTACATCCCGCTACAGCGACGCATCACTACAGCTCTTGCCAGAACAATAACCAAACCAAGTACATGTTCCCGTACAGCAGTAGAATACATTTTTGTTTTGCTGCTGTACTCCGACTGCTTGGTGAGAGTGTGGCGTAGTAAAGTTTGTTCTCTCGCTTTGTACACTTTTCTCTGCATAGTCAAAGGGAGAGGCCCGCACACGAAAGGGTTATATATTGTACTGAGCCAAAAAAATCGAAATTTTTTTTGAATCGATTTGAAGTTTATACTTTACTCAAATTTCCAACGCGACTGAGAACTAAGAAATCAACGCTTTTTCTTGAAAAGGGCGATACTAGCAGTGATACCACTCAAAGAAAATCAACAGTGAATATTTCCAGACTTGGTTTTATTTCCTATTTAAGAACTATTGTGTTTTTTTACATCCTAGATTGCATGATTCAGTGATCGAAACTTCATAAAGTTTTTGAAATTATGAAATTATTAAATTAAAATTTGTTTTTGCTATTGAAATTGACAAAATGATAGTATCGCCGCTTTGGCGATTGTTTACTTTTTCGGTCCCACCTATCAGCATTGAAGTATCGCCCTTACGCTTTTTACAATAACTACCGTTCTACACAACCGATTTCGTCCGTGTTTTTTCAATAGAGATCATTGTTACTATTTACAGCTGGTATCAGCTTGATAATCCTAAAAAAAATACGAAAATAACAGTTTCGCCTCTAAACTGCTAGCAAAAAAAGTATCGCCCTGTTTGTTTGCATGGAGCATGGAGGGCGAAACTTTAAATAAACAAACAAAAATACAGTTTCGCCCGTTGTATTGTTTGCTGTAGTTTAAGAAAGCAATATCGTAGAATCAAAACTTTTAAGGTTAATTTGTTGCGTTTCAAAGCCCTCATTCGCATGTATGAAAAAAGCCATTTGCAAGTAACGCCCTTTTCACAAAAAAGCGTTGAAATGAAATCGCAGCTCCTGATATCACGCTATCTCTGAAGTACATGCGTGCATAGTTTCAAATTTTACTTCGACGTCGACTTTTTCTAAAGGTGACTTCCCAGTAGTATTCTTGATTTGTATTATTATCGCTAATCCTAATGCAAAAGAACAAATAAAAACCTCACGAAAACGAACCGTTTGGGAAAATCATCATCATTACTGGAATTTTCATTTTCACGAAACTTTTCGATAACCTTCCGTCACTTGCGTTAATGCACTGGGTGCACAGTGCTCTGAAAATCTAGCGAAATCGTCTTAGGGCACCAGCGGGTCTAATTCAGAGCTATCTGCGCGACGAGTTAAATCTGTAAAGAATACTAAAAATTAATTTCTATTCCATAATTTTCAGTTCAGCAATTCGAGAGATCGTGCTCACCGCAAGCCATGAAAAATAGACTACGTTGTGAAGCGATGGTCACTATTTATTAAAAAATCACGGTTAAATAAAAAATTAAACTGTTAAAAAATTTCAAATAGTTTATAATTTTCACAAACTTATTAGAAAAAATTGTTTAATAAGCTTTCGTAATATTGTGTAGGAAAAAAGCTGAAAATTTGAAAATAAATCTGAGGATTATGATTGATTACAGAACTCTGGAATTTTCTATTGGAATGTTTTCAGGCAGGAATTTGATATTGATGCTATTAGACAACTGTGAAATCAAGACCAATAGATCAGTTACGTATCAGGACCCCATTCCGACAATTTATCAAAAGTCCTCATGATGTTTACAACAACAGGTTATCAATCTACGGATCAGATAATTGTTATTGTAATATTGAATTAAATCAGTCAGTATCAATAAATTTTCAACTTCAATCCAATTTTTTTGTGTGGGGGGGGGGGGAGTTGTATCGTGTTAAACCCCAAAACCTTCTCTAGGCTACGCCGTTGCTTGGAGTTATTTACTTCGCTTTCATTTTCCGATATGTTTCAGATCGATCCGATGGTTATAAGTTAGAAAAATTGCAGTCAGAAGGTTCGTACAAATGAACATTTTTGCACTGATAAGTTATCAAGTTCCTTCCAGACAACTTGGAAGTGTTTGGTGATTGTCTAGCGGTTGTAGATAGAAAAATGAAATACAAAATTCCGTTTTATCGTAATAATGTTTGGCTTATTTCAATGGATTATTACTATATTGAACAATAAATAGGCGACAAAGAGTAATCAACAAACAACAAGCCATAACTTTTAAAGTATTCAAAATAGATATTTGAAGTCTTCAGAAAAGTTATTCGCAAAAGTAAGAGCTACAAATTTGCTGAAGTCATCATTTCGATATAATCACTTCCAAGAAAATTTGTGAAAATATCTCACTCATAGGGGGATTAATTAGCAAAATCACAATACCAAAAGAAAGGGCATATTACCTCCATTAAATTCTCCGAAGATACAATTGACCTAAAATAAGCCGTTTTGGCGTTAATAATAGATTACATGTTTTTTGGTCATATTTCTGGCAATGGGAAATGATAAAAATCTTTCGTCCGCATTTAATGTTAAATATCTCTTTTGATAATAGTCCGATTTCAACAATCTATAGCTTGTTCGAAAGGTATTCGTTAAAGCTGTCTAAAAACATATAAATTGGTAATCTGTATTGTCAATTCCGGCAGATAATTTAAAAAAACTGCAAAAAACGCCATTTTTACGCATTCAAACATTCATATCTTAAAAACTAAACATCAGAATCAAAAACAAATTAATAGCGTTCATACTGTTTTTTAGTTCTTTCATTTAAAATTGGTTTGGATAAGATCGGTTCAGCCATTGCTGAGAAACACGAATGAGAATTTGTCCGTTACATACACACACACACACAGACACACACACACACACAGACATTGTCCCAAATCGTCGAGCTGAGTCGATTGGTATATAAGACTCGGCCCTCCGGGCCTCGGAAAAAATCTTGAAAGTTTGAGCGAATTCTATACATTTCTTTTATAAGAAATGTAAAAAGTGTAAAATATGGAAAGAGAAGCTGTACCGCTCGCGTCAGGTGGATGAACTGAAGGCAGTATTTTTTGTCATTTTACTGCTTTGCTTGCAGACTGCCGTATAGCGCTGGGCATCCTGCACTAGCGAACGACAGCAGCGGCGAAAGAGAAATGAGAATGCAGGCAGAAAAATTACAGCCGCAGAAAAGGTAGGCATTTTTAGAGCACTCTAGTTAGAGTGTGGGCAAGAGGCCATGACGTATCCAAACGAACATGGAATTTGACGTATACACAATAGAAATACGTCAAATTTCATGTTCGTTTGGATACGTCAAACTCGTCTTGGCCACACTCTCCCAGTTAAACTCATTCCGGAACCGGTTCGGATTTCTGAATGGAGTCATCATGGATTCCAAATCAAATGCAACAACCGATTCCGACTCAGAATCGGTTGTTGCATTTGATTTGGAATCCATGCTGACTCCATTCAGGATTCCGAATCGACTGGGCTAGAGTGCTCTAAGTTAAAGCTATTCTACAACCGGTTCGGAATCTTCAATGGATTCTAGCACAAATGCAACAACCGATTTCGACTCAACTGGTTTCGGAATCGGTTGTTGTATTTGAGCTGGAATCCATACTGACTCCATTCAGGATTCCGAATAGTTTGATCAGGCTCAGACGAAACGACAGTATGGTCACTATATTCATAGTTTGGCGGAAAATTCTGCCAATTTCGTTTTAGTTTTGAAAAAAGGCGAAGGTATTGAATAATAAATTATCGTAGAATATTTGACTACCAAACAAAAATATCATTGCAGTTTCAATTTGCCTTTATATGTTCTCTACTACAAATAAATTTATTTCAGGAAAGTGAATTTAAACCATTGATGAAGCAATCGCGAAAACCTTACTGCATAGAAGGTTGGCTTCTTTATTTCGCCGGAATTACTATGCTGTGGAAAGAACTGCAAGAATCCTTCGGTTACTCATTTCTCCGGACAAGAAATTTGTCACAAGACTGCTTAGAACACTTCTTCTCCCTAGTACGATGGAAACACGTAAACAACAACCATCCAGATGCATTTCAGTTCATGTCAACTTACAAATCGATTGTTTTAAACCAATTGATTTTACCAAAAAATATTGGAATCGTCGAAGCAGACTTAAGCAAATTCCTCGTGAACACCGAAGAAATCCAACAAACAGGCTTCGTACAAAAACAACACACACGAGAGAAATATGAACCGGAAAAGGATGTCGAGCTAATGGATATATAAATATATATATATATATATATATATATATATATATATATATATATATATATATATATATATATATATATATATATATATATATATATATATATATATATATATATATATATATATATATATATATATGTATATATATGTATATATATATATATATATATATATATATATATATATATATATATATATATATATATATATATATATATATATATATATATATATATATATATATATATATATATATATATATATATATATATATATATATATATATATATATATATATATATATATATATATATATATATATATATATATATATATATATATATATATATATATATATATATATATATATATATATATATGACTCCAATGATGGGCATGTAGTACGGTCTAGGGGCAGATCACTTGTGATGCATTTTTAAAAATCAGCGAAATTAAATGCATTTCTTTCCATAAAAATAGAAATTCGTAATGCATTTTGCGTTGCGTGCAATGTATTTTGCGTAGCGTGTAAGACGTCAAAATCCTGCAAAAAACAGCCCTACATTCAACAAAACATCGAACAAAGTGGATCAGCGTAGGACGATTGTTAAGTAATCTTTTCTGCGAGGGAGTGCAAAGTTGATGCGAAAATGGAAATTAAATGCATTTTTTTCTAAGTTGATGCAAATTCGTTATACATTCCTAGAGTGATTTCGACACAGATCTTTCATTAGGGCCTAAATCGCAATGTACTCAAATGGAGAAAAATCAGTTTCAATATTCGGCGAAGGTTTTCTAAATGTAGTTTTTATTGTAGGTATAAATTACTTTATGACCGTGTTTTTCCGGAAGCATTTTTCGTTAAACCTTATGACAATATAACAAAGAATTTAATTCCTATGTGCTTTTAGTGGGTAGAAACTAAAAAAATGCTTACGCCCAATTTGCATCCCAGTCGTGATTTCGCCCTTCAGCAACCACCATTTGCGGAAGGGCTAAACCATGTACATAATTTTCAGAAGGGCGCGGTAAATGGGCTAAACTGACTCTGTCTTGCTGGGTAGGGCTGGGTAAATGGGCGAGCTTGACAGTATACTTTTTAATAGGGCTCAGCAAATGGGCGCATAGAAACCCAATGTAAAAAAAAGGGCGCGTGAATCTTTTCTTCAAATTTCATGAAAATATCGAAATATTCGAATGTTTATGTGCAACAACTATCGAGTAGACATGATCATAGTAGATATTGCTGATCATTTATATAACAGAATCGCCGTTTATTCTTTTATTTGTGAATAATAACCGTACGCCCGCTTCTGTCTAAAAATGTAAGTTTGGCCTTTATATTCCATATGAGAAGAAGGGCCTAAGTCGAAATCTCGAAGAAAATGCATGTTTCGCCGTTTTGTTTTCTTTAATTATACATCGAACTAAAAACCATTTTAACTAATTTTCACCTCAATCTTGTAGTATTTTTGTTGCATAATGTCGTAATAGCGAAAACGCAGTTTGTTTACATTTGCGATTTAAGCCCTAATGAAAAATCTATGTCGATTTGTCTCTAGAGTACGGACCAAAGCCAGAAATACCTGATTCGCATGACTGCAAATCCCGAAGAAATTTTGGACGAAGCAATCATTCTGTCTGAGATTAAACGGTACAATTCAACGAGCCGGATCATGACGCCTGGAGAAAAAATATTTAGATTGTTCCAGGATGTATGTAAATTGTTTGACAACCACTTCGAACAACTTCTAAGACTTTGTCCTGTAAGAGTTAAAACTGAGCTGACGGACATCATAGAAGATCCAAATCCTCCACGATAGAGCGAGAAGAGTCAAGTAGTATATATGATGAAGACGATTTCATACTTGATGAAAGTGAAAAAAGATTGATGGAAGTAATGCGTATTAGTTGTACTTTAAAAAAGATGGGTGGGTAATGTCTAGGACATAACCGGAGTGTCGTGACTACTCGTTTGACTTGTAATTCAAATCGAATGATACTCAATGAAATATGTGGGAATGTTTCAAGTTATTCTTTATAATAATTATGGTGGTTCTGAAAAGAACCTTTGTTGTTGGCGTCTGCGTTGATAGGGGATGCGCTGGATTCTAAGCTCGTTGAGACATTCATTCATGAAATGAACAATTTTCTTGCTTGGAAATATCAATGTTAAAATCGCTCGAAACAACCATCGGAATCTTTTCCGTATACAGAAATGAACACGCTTAGCGAAAAACTAGGGGCGGGTAATGTCCGGGACATAACCGCGATGCTCATATTCTTAAAATTCTGCTTGTATCTCCTTCAAATGGATAAATTTTGCGCATTAAGTTCGATTCACCGGGCTCAGCGAAATTTTCCTGGGGATCCCGTTCGTTAGTATATTCAGCAAAACAATTTTATTACCGAGTTCTCCGCGTTGAATACAGGTCAATAATTTCATATAATGATTTCAACATGCAGACAATGTACATGTATGACAGGTGGGAGTGTTCTGAAGTGGTTTTAGTGGAGGTAACAACATAAAATCATGTATTGGACATTTTACAATGATTCTCCTTAACCCTGCAAAACCACGTGGTTGGCAGCAGAGGGTTAAGTTGTTTGGAAGAGATGACAGTTAATATATGATAACTAAAAATATAAAATTGTTCTATAAATTGCAAAGTTATTGCCGCGTTGACCTGAAAATTTGTCATTTCATTCATAAAGGAACAATCACTGAAATTATGTCAATTTATGCTTTGCAAGATTTGAAATAACTTCGAAGTGTGGTCACGACACCCCTGTTATGTCATATACATTACCAACCCATCTTTTTCCATTTTGCATTCGTCCTAATAAGGACGGTTTGTGGATAACTATGTAGATACAAGACGGGAATCTTTTAAAACAATTCAAACCTTGCCGACGATTGTTTTTACTGCGTACATCCATACGATCTTTCCCCTTCGCAGCTCACACCGAATGAGCACAGTTTTCATCATGGTGTTCCTATTTATAGACTTTACAATGCAGATGGAAGGCCGTCCTTTTGTTCGATAAATGAAAATATTTTCATCATTCGTTTTGGTGTAGCTTTCGCTTAGTGGCAGAGTTGCCACATTCACTGATTTTCTTGGAAGGATTTGCAAAAACCTTCGAGTTTGTAGATTAGAAAAACATTTTCTCATGAGTCACTGGTAAAAGTAGGGGAATTGTGGGAAAAACCGACACTGTGGGTAAAACCGACACCCCACAACTTTTCCTAGAAATCAAATTTTTATTCATTTCATAATGATACAATATTATTAGTACGTTTATTTAAAGCATTTGAAGAAAAATTGGATTTACGTTAGTGCGCCGAATGTCATAAAAATTAACAAAACATTCGACAGCAGCGTTCATACTCGTCTGGATGTAAAATTTCGTTGGTAGATTTTAAGGTTTTAACCGAACGAAAGCTTTTCAAATCACCCCATTTTTCAGTACCTATTATTATCGGCCTGTCCTATGATCAACTAGGTGCATTGAAGACGAGTTTGAAAAATTCAATATTTTTAATTGCTTTTATAAAAAATGTGCGCTGTTGGGGTAAAACCGACACGCTATGGTTAGGGTAAAACCGACACCCTGTTAAGATGGTTGTGTATAGTTGCGATTCATTTCAAAATACTGGGGATCTTTGTGACACTTCAATTAGCCTATTAGAACACTATAGTATTAGCAGAAACACACAGAAATACTTTTATTGTGTTTATTTCTTGTAAGTCTCTTTAAAAATCAAAAATTGGAATTTTTGCTTATCTGATTCTAACGAAGCTTTTGCTATTTCTGCAAAAAGGTCATCAAACCGAATTTATAGTGTTCTCTTGGTTTGTCATAGACGAATTTTATCACAATGAGACAATGATATTATGTATACTCCAATAGATCGTTGATG
Source organism: Topomyia yanbarensis (assembly GCF_030247195.1). Lineage (NCBI taxonomy): Eukaryota > Metazoa > Arthropoda > Insecta > Diptera > Culicidae > Topomyia > Topomyia yanbarensis. The sequence goes on along the minus strand of NC_080671.1, from coordinate 393,127,762 downwards.
ATCAGAGTCTGAAAAATCAAATCTGAAAAAGATAGTTTTACTAAGAAGTGTGTGTGTCACTTACAAGTGAATGAATCCAATTAGCAGAACGTAGAACGCTTGAAAATCTTCTCTTATGAAATAAAATGACACTGGAGGTTGCAATGATGTGCGCAAGGATTATTTGGAAATACTCATATCAATAAATAATCCTATAGCATAAAATACTCTTATTTATAGTACTACTCTTTCGTACTTTCTTCCCCTCACTACATGATGAAGCAATAAAAAGCACATATTTGCATCATACATACTCACACTTTATTAATCAAGCATATATCTCATGTTTAATAAAGATAAAGATTTTAATAAAGTGGAGAGAAAATAAATTAAAGGGGGTGTCGATCTTACCCCTATGGGGTGTCGGTTTTACCCGCAGTGCTTACAAAAAGTCACTTTGTTTTCCAAGTTTTACAACCAATATTTTTTAATGAAATTAATTTTTTGAACTGCTGAAAAAATTAAGTCTTGTTAAGAATTTTCTGAAGAAGAATTCTGCATAAAAATTATAATTTTATTGGTTTTGTGGCAACTTAGAAAAAGTGTTAAGCTTAAGGTGTCGGTTTTAACCATAATTCCCCTACAGAATTACCAAGCGCAAACTTAATACTAGTTAATAAAAGAAACTTTCTAATTAAATTCTTTTTCCATTTTGCCTTCGTCCTGATAAGGACGGTTTGTCTATGTTGATACAAGACGGGAATCTTTTAAAACAATTCAAACCTTGCCGACGATTGTTTTTACTGCGTACATCCATACGATCTTTCCCCTTTCGCAGCTCACACCGAATGAGCACAGTTTTCATCATGGTGTTCCTATTTATAGACTTTACAATGCAGATGGAAGGCCGTCCTTTTGTTCGATAAATGAAAATATTTTCATCATTCGTTTTGGTGTAGCTTTCGCTTAGTGGCAGAGTTGCCACATTCACTGATTTTCTTGGAAGGATTTGCAAAAACCTTCGAGTTTGTAGATTAGAAAAACATTTTCTCATGAGTCACTGGTAAAAGTACAGAATTACCAAGCGCAAACTTAATACTAGTTAATAAAAGAAACTTTCTAATTAAATTCTTTTTCCATTTTGCCTTCGTCCTGATAAGGACGGTTTGTCTATGTTGATACAAGACGGGAATCTTTTAAAACAATTCAAACCTTGCCGACGATTGTTTTTACTGCGTACATACATCTTTCCCCTTTCGCAGCTCACACCGAATGAGCACAGTTTTCATCATGGTGTTCCTATTTATAGACTTTACAATGCAGATGGAAGGCCGTCCTTTTGTTCGATAAATGAAAATATTTTCATCATTCGTTTTGGTGTAGCTTTCGCTTAGTGGCAGAGTTGCCACATTCACTGATTTTCTTGGAAGGATTTGCAAAAACCTTCGAGTTTGTAGATTAGAAAAACATTTTCTCATGAGTCACTGGTAAAAGTACAGAATTACCAAGCGCAAACTTAATACTAGTTAATAAAAGAAACTTTCTAATTAAATTCTTTTTCCATTTTGCCTTCGTCCTGATAAGGACGGTTTGTCTATGTTGATACAAGACGGGAATCTTTTAAAACAATTCAAACCTTGCCGACAATTGTTTTTACTGCGTACATACATCTTTCCCCTTTCGCAGCTCACACCGAATGAGCACAGTTTTCATTATGGTGTTCCTATTTATAGAATTTACAATGCAGATGGAAGGCCGTCCTTTTGTTCGATAAATGAAAATATTTTCATCATTCGTTTTGGTGTAGCTTTCGCTTAGTGGCAGAGTTGCCACATTCACTGATTTTCTTGGAAGGATTTGCAAAAACCTTCGAGTTTGTAGATTAGAAAAACATTTTCTCATGAGTCACTGGTAAAAGTACAGAATTACCAAGCGCAAACTTAATACTAGTTAATAAAAGAAACTTTCTAATTAAATTCTTTTTCCATTTTGCCTTCGTCCTGATAAGGACGGTTTGTCTATGTTGATACAAGACGGGAATCTTTTAAAACAATTCAAACCTTGCCGACGATTGTTTTTACTGCGTACATACATCTTTCCCCTTTCGCAGCTCACACCGAATGAGCACAGTTTTCATCATGGTGTTCCTATTTATAGACTTTACAATGCAGATGGAAGGCCGTCCTTTTGTTCGATAAATGAAAATATTTTCATCATTCGTTTTGGTGTAGCTTTCGCTTAGTGGCAGAGTTGCCACATTCACTGATTTTCTTGGAAGGATTTGCAAAAACCTTCGAGTTTGTAGATTAGAAAAACATTTTCTCATGAGTCACTGGTAAAAGTACAGAATTACCAAGCGCAAACTTAATACTAGTTAATAAAAGAAACTTTCTAATTAAATTCTTTTTCCATTTTGCCTTCGTCCTGATAAGGACGGTTTGTCTATGTTGATACAAGACGGGAATCTTTTAAAACAATTCAAACCTTGCCGACGATTGTTTTTACTGCGTACATCCATACGATCTTTCCCCTTTCGCAGCTCACACCGAATGAGCACAGTTTTCATCATGGTGTTCCTATTTATAGACTTTACAATGCAGATGGAAGGCCGTCCTTTTGTTCGATAAATGAAAATATTTTCATCATTCGTTTTGGTGTAGCTTTCGCTTAGTGGCAGAGTTGCCACATTCACTGATTTTCTTGGAAGGATTTGCAAAAACCTTCGGGTTTGTAGATTAGAAAAACATTTTCTTACGATTCACAGGTAAAAGTACAGAATTACCAAGCGCAAACTTAATACTAGTTAATAAAAGAAACTTTCTAATTAAATTCTTTTTCCATTTTGCATTCGTCCTGATAAGGACGGTTTGTCTATGTTGATACAAGACGGGAATCTTTTAAAACAATTCAAACCTTGCCGACGATTGTTTTTACTGCGTACATACATCTTTCCCCTTTCGCAGCTCACACCGAATGAGCACAGTTTTCATCATGGTGTTCCTATTTATAGACTTTACAATGCAGATGGAAGGCCGTCCATTTGTTCGATAAATGAAAATATTTTCATCATTCGTTTTGGTGTAGCTTTCGCTTAGTGGCAGAGTTGCCACATTCACTGATTTTCTTGGAAGGATTTGCAAAAACCTTCGAGTTTGTAGATTAGAAAAACATTTTCTCATGAGTCACTGGTAAAAGTACAGAATTACCAAGCGCAAACTTAATACTAGTTAATAAAAGAAACTTTCTAATTAAATTCTTTTTCCATTTTGCATTCGTCCTAATAAGGACGGTTTGTGGATAACTATGTTGATACAAGACGGGAATCTTTTAAAACAATTCAAACCTTGCCGACGATTGTTTTTTTTGCGTACATCCATACGATCTTTCCCCTTTCGCAGCTCACACCGAATGAGTACGCTTTGCAGTCTTCGATGTTTTGGTGGCATTTTTAGTGGCAGTTACTACCGCTTTTTCAGTGACTGCGTTTCTTAGCCTTTGGCTTTTTGGCCTTCTCACCGCCACCACCTCCACCAACGTTTTTCTGCTTCTCTCCGATGGTAGCTGATTTGATTGGTCGTCCGATGCAGCTTCTCACGACCACGCACGTCTGTTATGCACTGCGTCTTACACACGTCTGGCTTTGAGAAAAGCTGCGACACCCCTATTTATAGGTTTTATCATTAATGTTGATTCTCATTTAAAGTAGTTTTTGAACTATTTAAACAAATTTTATATAGCAAACAACGTATCGGTAGCAAGCGTTGAACGATTTCCTTCCGATTTATGAAACGAGATTGGCAATTCGTTTAGGGGCCGTACACAAATGACGTAGCTTTTTTTCGGCGTTTTTCGACCCCTCCCTCCCCCCTCGTAGCATTTTGTCACAAAACTCTAACCTCCCCCTTGTAAATAACGTAGCATTTCTGACAACCCCCCCCCCCCCTTTCCAACGCGACCGGGGAATGAAAAAAAAATTTAATATGTTTTACAATTTTTTTAAATATATGTATTTACAAAATTTTTGACGGCTTTTATTAACATTTTGATTATAAAAGCAAATTGCGAACAAAATAAACCCATTTCATGAAAAATATAGCGTTAATAATTTTGTTTTGAGTTTTATATGTCATGGAATATGAACAAAAGATCTCTCAGTTCACGATGCTGCAGCTGCCCATGATTCTAAGAAGCATACATTCGATAAAATTACTAAATTTTGTTTGGTTGAATCCGAAGAGAAAACTTAATTCAGCTAACAAACTAAGTCTACTAGATAGCAAGATTAGCTAACTAATGTAGCAGGTTAAATCCGCATACACGTAAACTTACTACATTAAAAATTTCATGAAAAGTACCTTGTGTGAATTTAAATTTATTTCTCTTGGGTCCTCCATTCCCATCATCCATCAAATTGTTTTTTTTCTAATCAATGGGTTTTAATTCCCGTAAAAAAAATCTTAACGCTACGTCGCGCAACTTCTGACCCTACCCTCCCCCTCGTCACACTTCGTCACAAATTTAGTATACCCCCCCTACCCCCCAAAATGCTACGTCATTTATGCATGGCCCCTTAGTAGAAGAAAAGTTATTAAGGTTCAAAATGTACGTAACGCTTTCGCTAATATGCACTACTATCGCTTTCTCGCTCGTTCTCGTGGCGTGCATGAGCCTTTCCTTTCCGTCCGGCTTCTAACGGCATAACCAAAACTAATATGCCGGCTTTCCCCCACCAACTGCTCTCGTCAAGCAACCCAATACGAATAATCAAAGGAACAAACATGTAGTGAACCTATATATAAACTTTTCATTATTTTATTGTTCATTTGCTGCACCATTTTGACGGCTCTGTGCGGGATGGGCTGAAAATTTTCACTTTTCCGAGTCGTTTTCGAAAGATTTTTCAAAACACTATTTTTCCGTTGATAATGAATGTCCTACATATTCCAAAATTTAATACAACATTGGTACAAATATTTTCGACAAAATGCCGAAGAAATTGATTAAATCCATTCAGTACAACAAAAGATATAAGCGTTCAAAATCTTACATCATTTTTCTGCCGAAATTTTGAAAAGGGGCCCCTATATTGAAAGGTAAGTCGTTAGTCACGACAAAATAATTAATAAATATTTAAACATGTTGGTAGGATGCAGGTTAGGTAATTTGAATTGTACGTTTACAATAAAAAATGATAACAGAAAAACAAAGAATAAAGCTAATAAACTCAACATAGCTAGAAAAGTTTTCAACTTCTGTAAGAAATAAAACTGTCGCTTTGAAATGACAACAAGTCGGCAATCACTATACGGGACTTGTGTGCAAACTTGGATACAATGGCGACTCACGCATGCGAACCTGTAGGCGATGGTGATTTTCAACTTATTTTCATTCGAATGTTTACACAGGTTTTTCGAGAAAGTTTGTTCCAGATTATATGTCTATTCTCTGTGGTTGTATCTAAAGACCTGTTTCGATCGTAAATTTTGCCATGATTCCGCATTAGTCTCTATTCTTCAGAACCCTGTTTTAATCTGTATTACTAACCCAGGTCCACCAACCCTTTTTTGCACGCGATAACTTTATCATTATTCCTTCTAACGGCTTGGAAAATCACCGAGCAGATTAACATTTTCCTTCCACCGAGGTGCGTGACACTCGCTGCCCATCGATTGTATTTCATTTTTCGTAACAGAATAAACCGGCTATGTTGCTACATGGTGTGAAACCGCTAACATTCGGTAGAAATGAAAATAATTACTCAATGTCAGCTACCCTCAAAAGGCCGTCACGATGAGTTTCAATTTGGTGCCGCGTTATATTTTCCTCAGTATTGTGGAAACGCCAGACTTCCCCTATCAGTAGCTGGAGAAGTGCGCAGAGGATGTCTCAGAAGTGAATATTCTTTGATGCGGTGCGTGGTACATCAATAGAAGACCGCACCTTCAACAACTTTCCTACAGAGTGTGGGACCAAATGGTCCGTGGCGCCTGATCGAAACGATAAAAGCAAATTATCTATTATTGTTTTACTCAATCTGACAAATTGATAAATGATTGAGGCACTTTAGCCTGATCGAGTGAAGTTCCCAGAAAGGAGCAAGCAAGTTTTCTTTCGCTCCTGGCTCGGCTTGCAGCGTGTTCTTGCTCATCATGACGGCGTGATTTTGCCCAGCTGTACAGGAGCACCGAAAAAATCAGCTGTGTAAGCGGATAACTCAATTCCGTATTTGTCATTCCGTTGGAAGTCACAGCGCGCGTTGTGCAGAAATATGGAATGGTCGCACATTTCGAGGGGTTTGTATAAGCATGTTCGTCGTGAGAGAATTCTGAAGACTGACATTCAGTTTATATATTTTTCTAGTATTCGTTCAATTTTATCAAGACGGAAGGTAACTAAGAATAAGAAAGGTTTTTCTCTAACTATTTGAACACAGAACAGACGTTCATCTCGAGCGTAAAAGTTGTGTAAAAATTGAAAGCCTATATTTATAAGGAAGTAGGGATATCACCAACAGGTGTGTTACTTACTGTTGCCATTTAGTTTAGTGCCGGCTGAATGTTGTTGGCTCGAATCAAAGCTCGTCGAATGTAAACAAAGTCCATTCTGTAGCGTCAAACTGGCGCCCAGGTGGCGGAATCGTTAGATTTCAACGGGGAGCTGGAGAGTTGCCAGAACATTTTTATTTCCCAGATTATGTTTTACCAAACTTGCGGTAACTATCCGATACCCTTCAGGAACCTATGTATAAGGTGTAACAGAACAATACGGCTTAGCCGAAATGAAACGACGCAAAGCCGGCGGACCCCAGTCATCCACTCGTTTGCCCAATTTACTCAAACACAGAGGCTATCCCTAGTTTAAGCACAGACTAAGAGACGTAACACTTAAAAACTAAACTTTGCCTGCTTTAACGGTCATTTTAAATATATTTGTAGTTGGGACTGTGGCCACATTTGAAATTATGACGCCATTGACATATGAACAAGCATATGGAGAATAAACCACTAGTGAAAAATTGCTCCCAAACCTGAGGGGTAACTCACCAGTAAATGAGTGTTTGGGACCGTGAATAAAAGGTGGAGCTAGTGCTCTGGGAAAATTGCCGGGGTTGAACTCTAACGATTTCCCAAATTTTAAGAAATTTCCCAGTTAAGCTCAACCGGAATGCTGGTTGCTGCTAATTCGTATTCCGACTCTAGTGACACAACCGATTCTAGTTAGAATCGGTTGTGCGGCTGGAGCCGGAATACGAATTGGAACTAGCCAGAATTCCGGCTCATTTTCGGTTGAACTTTACTGGGTTCCGTTAACTATCCGATACCCTTCAGGAACCTCTGTTGAAGGTATACCAGTACGATGCGGCTTAGCCGCATAACCGAGGCCGTCGGGCGAGGTGGCCGTCGATCCGCTGTCGGAAGCAAGCGAACCTGTGACACACTCGTTTGCCCGGCTTACTCAAACACAGGGGCTATAGCAAAAGCGATGTGGCGTAGCCACATTAGGTGGTGGAATCAAAATAAAATTGGCAATGCTAGCAAAATGTAAACACAAATGAACACTCCAGATAAACCAATTGTCAATTTACAGTTCGTCACGTTTTGAGGGTTCTTATTATTGGCTCGAATCGAAAGTCGTCGAAATGTCAGTTGACAATAGATTCATCCGGAGTGTTCATTACTGTTTACATTCTGCTGCCAATTTATTTGTATGCTTAGTCATCACAATCACACAACCCTGCTCATTCATTCAGGGTCTTGGTTGGGAGCAAATATGTTGGATATGAAACACAAGAAAATGATTTTTCACCACCTTCCTCTGCCAACAGAAAAAGACTGGGGAAAAGCATCACTCCCTCACCAAAGGATCCGATAAAAGGAGGGGTCCTATCTCCGGGGAAATATAATCCTTTTCTATGAAAACGAGTGCTTATTCCGCCAGTTCCTAATGAATAGTTCACTGATAGTTTTATGACCGCAAGCCACCTCCAAGCCCATTGGGCCCTGTTGATAAGTAGATATGGTAAACATGTCGTTTGTTGATGAAGAGCGAATCCTGGCCACCGCCGAAGCATTATTTAGTTCACATACATACATGCATGATAAGTAAACTTAGCTCGAGGGTTTTATGATGAAATAAAACGAACTTCATTATTTATCTACTGACTATATCGGCTTTGGAAAGGTAAAGCGGTGCTACAATCTATTTTGGTCAGAAAGATGGACTTTGACGTATGCTGTGTATTCTATGTATATGAAGAGAAAGCGACTTTCGTTGGACAACTTTTTAAGCAAATCAAATATTGTGACGGGATATACCCATCAATGGTAAACAAACTTATTTCCCTACAAAATGAAACTAGTTATGCTAAAACGAACCACAATTGAACGAGCAAAGTGCATTTAAAGTGAACATAGAAATTGTGGTTTCAGAAATAAAAATCATTAAAAGTCTCGACATAATCCACCTAGTGGTGCGATTGTGACTTTCTCATTTGTCCTAACTACGATTCCATTCAATATAATGGTAAAAATGTCTACTACATATTCAGTACGATTTGCATATACACACAATAGATCAACAGCCACGAACTTAAGATGCTATGTGTCGACGCTGAAACATTTCAAATTAGCGGCAGATCCAGGAGGAGTACCCGGGGGGTCTGGATCCCTTCGAAAATTCTCAACTTGTTAAGAAATTTTAAATTAGTTTCAATTTTAAAGTAGTTGCAAACTCAAAATCATGGGAGGGGGCTTGATGGGGGGGTGTGACTTGATAGGGGTGGCGGTGGTAAGCCCCTCAACGTATACCCCTAGCTACGCCCCTGATTATGTTGGCGATATTCAGAGTGATTGCATAACCTTTCTATATTGGAAGGGAAAAAAATGTGCCGAAGTCCAAAAAAGTTAATTTTCGACAATTTTATTTCGAGGTTGCATCAAATCTCCACGTTTTATGCATTTATAACACATTTAGCATCAAAAATACAAATTGGATTTTGAAATGTTCCTTTACTCCACCCTTTGAGCATTTTTCAGTTACTGCTTATATGGAATCAAGAACCGTTGTAGGTGGCCAATGTGGTCAAAGCGACTTTGGTTTAGTCATTGATCTAACCAGGCAAATCCAAGTAATTTTGCATTTTAATGAGTTTGCATCATTTTGATATCATGGTGGTTTATATGGCAATTTGCTGAATGATTACGTTCTCCAACTGGAATTCTGGAACAGGAAAGTCCGATCAATAAAAAAAATCAATAGCGATCGATGGAATGGTTGTGAAAATCGGTCCAGCTATCTCTGAGAAACAGAGATGATATTATTTACCACATATACACATACACATAGATACACACACCGAAATTTTCCGATCTCGACGAACTGAGTCACTCGGCCACTCCGGGCCGGGATTAGGTTGGCGATGGTTAGAGTTGATTGTATAAGTAGGGTAGAAACATGGCGAAAATAAGCTCATTACCCTATGACCACCAGAACGCCTTTGGAAGTATACAGTGTTCTAACCTAGGGGCAGATCACTTGCGATGCATTTTTAAAAATCAGCGAAATTAAATGCATTTCTTTCCATCAAAATAGAAATTCATAATGTATTTTGCGTTGCGTGTAATGTATTTTGCTTTGCGTGTAAGACGTCAAAACCCTACAAAAAACTTGCCCTACTTTCAGCAAAACGTTGAACAAAGTGCGTAGCACGTTTGTTAAACAAACTTTTCTGTGAGGGAGTGCAACCCGGATAGAATTTTACAATAGAATTTACCCTACAATCATAAAACAATAAATATTATAGTTATTACTGTTTCAAAATTGTTCGATGCCAAGTTCTCACAGTAGATTTACAATAAAATTTCATGTAACAATAAATTTCACTGTTCAGCAAAAAACTGATACAGTGCATTAACATTAAGTTTTACTGTTTTCGAGAAAAAAATGTATGGAGAAAAATTGATTTTTTTAATGTTAAGATACATAACCACCCCCCTTTTTCACTGTAAAAGTCTATTTTACATTGAAATTTACTGTAAAAACGTTAAAGTTTATTGTTTTTGTATTGTAGCATATCACTAAAACTTACTGTAAATTATTGTAAAATTACTGTACTGTCACAGTGAAAACCATGGTTTTGTTACTGTACATTTCTATTCGGGAAAGTTGTTGCAAAAATGGAAATTAAATGCATTTTTTAATGTGACGCAAATTTGTTTTGCATACTTAGAGTGATCTGCCCCTACGTTCTAACTAATTAATTATCGTTTACGTCAACCGCCCAGTGAGATTAAGTCATCCTACGTTAGTCCAATGCATTGGATGTTTATTCAATGAACGCACGACATTATTCTACTGGGCGCTGCTGTCAAGCTGGCGTAAACTAAGAAAACTCTAGTAAGAGAACTGCGGAGAGAAAAACAGCATTTTTGGCAACGTATGCCCCAGTATTGCATGGCAACACGTCTAATGTTATAAGGATAGGCAATGTCCAGTGTTATAAGGATAGGCAATGTTCGATTGGATTCGTTTTTTGACAGCTAAACGCGAATCAAATCGATCCAAAATGGAGTCTCCGCAGTTCTCTTTCTAGAAAAATCAAAAGGGCAAGTTGCTGGCTAACGGGGGGCTATTTGCCAACTCGGATGCGCTAATTGTCCTTCAATTTGCCAGCAAATTGCTGGCAATTAGGTGGCTATTTCAAATGCAACATTTGGGCGATTGGCCGCCGTCTTTTTTTAGCCGCTCTACCCGCTCTTAAATCGCCCCCAAATCGCCCAGGGAACGCGCCATTTAATCGCCCTTAATTGCCTAATATGAAAATTTCAAATATTACTTATTTTCGGATTCATTATCTACTCACATAAACTTATCACTACACTAGGTAATCACCACCAAATTATAGAAATAATCAATGGTTAAATTGGCGTTGCACACCAAAACTTACCACAATCTGACTTTTATTAAGAGTTTAGGTCAGATATCTTGTTCCACTATATTTACACACGATTCCACAATTTCCCACATTCGTTGGCTAAATGAATTGCACTAGACAAACAAAATACAAGCGAGAACACGCCAATCGTTTAAAAAAACTATTTTAAGCTTAAGCCAAACATGAACCGCCATGTTTGAAAAACGCAAAAAACAACCAAGTCCATTTCAGCCGCCAGAAAATTTGTCTAAGTATTGAAATTGCCTTTAAATCGCATTCGAAAATTGCATTTGTTCCTAGTGGCAATTAGCACAGGCGAGTTGAGTCAAACGTCAAACTGTTTAAATCGCCTGACCATGCTCGTCCGCATTTTTTTGACAGGGATGACGTCAAGTTGCAATGTCCCATTGAGAAACATAGTTCAATTCCATACTAAATTTGCAAAAGGGCGAACTTTGTAAACAAACTTTTATTTTGATGGATTCTGAACCGCGATTTTTCCTCAATTGTGGAAAGCAGCTTTCATCTTTCCTGTCCACAAAAAAGGTGATAAGAGAAACATTGACAATTATCGAGGAATTTCTGCGCTCTGTGCCATTTCCAAGCTGTTTTTTCACTGTAAGGAATATATTTCTAAAGAGGGATTCGAGTGTGTATCTTCGTCGCGAGCGGTTGACTCTTGTAGAGCTCCCTTCGAGTCGGTTAATTTTCATTATTTTCGGCGCAGTTTACTGCCTCCCGGTTATCGAAAGTGTCAATAAGGGTGCAATTTAACGATTACACAAGGTGAAGTGGCTTATAAAAGCATTTTCGGTATATTTTTGAGTGACGCGAGTGGTGACAGTTTGTGAAAATCGAATTCCGGCAAATGAAAAAATATCTTTTCCTCGCATTACGGGCCGTCGATTCACGATGCAAGGACAATAAAAGTGCACAGAAAACATCTAGAAACACAGTGTATATTCTAAAAATAGTGAAAAATGGTTTTTCAGAGAAAAATATTCAATCCGAAAAGTGAAAAAAGATACGGCAATAAAAAAAATTAGCATGTTCAAATAATTGGCGTTTCACCAGCGACTAGCGACTACCAGGTGTCGCCTCAAAATTCTTCGCCCGAAAAATAGGTGGCAAACCAGCCAGTCGGTGCTCAGCTAATTTCGTCCGCGTCCCTTGTCATCTATATTTATTGGGTGTTTCATAGGCGTCATTCATCTTTGGAGCAGCCTTGGATATTCAACTGTTTTTTTTACTTTCTTATTTTTTTGCGAATGAGTAGAGGTTTTGATTCTTTAATATTCGGGGTTGCAGATATTTTGTCGCATGTAAATTTTGGGTGTTCGTTGATGGCACTGACAATGATGACTTCATACATGATTAGGTTTGAGAATTGACAATTCGCGAGAGGAATCGGGGACCGGTAAGCAATTACCTTCAGTTATGTCAGCACGAAGAATAAGTGTTTTGCTGTCATGTTCATTGTTTAGCTTTCAATTCTATCTCATGCCTCCACGCGAGTCTAAGTTTATTAATGGCATTTGGTTCTTAGACCGGCGACGACCGGGTGCTATCAGCCTTCTGCCAATAGTAGCAGAATGAGAGGGTGCGAACAGATCTAGCGGAGAAAACAATACCGTAAAAATGAATAGTTGTTGGGAAATCAGCTCCAATAAGACTTTAATTTGACTAGTATCGATGATCGCGGGTCAATACGCACTGAAAATTCGCCGCGTCTGTTTTAATGAATCTAACTTCAAGTTCCTTTATTGGTGGCAAGCCCGTGCATCAGGTTAACGATCCTCTGTATTTCCCTTTAATGTTCGATATAATCGTTCGTATACGTGTATTTCGCAAACAATCCGATATTAGAAATAGGAAACACTTTCGTTGATTTACAACATCTCGAGCTATCATAACTCTTTGTGTGTATAACGTGTTATCACTCGGTAGTTTGCAACCCAAAAAATATATTGTGGAGAAGGCATAGCGAAATTAGTCTAAATAATGTCGCAATAAATAGTGATCCGGCCTATTATGCAGATAAGATTAGCTTTTCTAGGTAATACTCCCACGATCGGCTGTGTGGAGTTGAAATTGCTTTTGTTTAGAAAACATAGGATACCCGGCCGGTAGCCGGCTATCCAGAGTTTAAAATGAACCAAAAACTAAACAAGATCTTCTTTTTCGAGCGATCGTGTTCTCGAAAACTTACTAAACTACTACCTAATAAACTATGTACAGGTCGCATCGCTTGCATGAAGCGAATCCTAGAACACCAACTTCGCGACACCTATGGAAGAGTCTGATGAACCTTCTGTATAACATTCCTCATTTTATTCAAACGATCGCCGGGTAAAATCGGCACCGACACGATAGAAACCACGAAAAAATTCGTCGCGTGATTGAATATTATTAAGAGATATAAGCAGTGCTCCTTATAGCCGGCTTTTCGGAGTTCAAGTTGCTTATTTTACTAATCGTATTAATACAACAAATGATAAATTTCCCAAATTCTCGGCAGCCGGCTACCCAGAGCAATTACTACATGATAACGCAATTGGCACACTTACTAACAACTCTCCCATTCCCGTGATACATGTGGAGATGCAGAGGATTCCTCGGTCTCTAGTAGCAACATGTATCGGACTAACATTCCTTCTTTTCCCAGAAGATCTGCATTCGGACGTGGCCGGCGTCGGTATTGATCAGCATGCAGGGATCAGAATAGATTGTACAATGTGGCTCATCATGTTATTCCCAAACATGTTGTTCCAATGAACATTTTGCAACCTAATTTGGTTCTGGTCAATAACGGAGTAGCAACTACGGGCGATCTCTTATGCTTATGCTTAAACTTTTATTTTGATGGTTTCTCTTAATTTACTATAATTTCAAAGCAGAAAACAATTGAAATTACTTCTACGAAGGGTAAAAATTTACATAAACGCATATTTTACATGAAATTCCACTCTGCAGCAGACTAGTGAGCGAATCAAGTTTGTTTACAAAAAACAATTTCGCCCTTTTGACAAATTAATATTGAATTTATGGATAACGTACATCGTATTATCCATGAGATTAAAATTGAGATTGTCCCATCATAGATACTATAGTTTGCAAATGTCTATTGTGAAATTCGCGCTGGTGTGGGCATACATGCGAATCTCACTGTCGCAAGTAACGCGACAAAATTGCAAGGCGAAATTTTTCGCAGTCGCTGCGACAAAATCGCTTCAGTGTGGGGGAACCTTAACGCTTACCTTCGCCCCAACCGAATGAATTTCCACTAGAAAATCTCTAGTATTGGATGTGCATTTGCGGCGTATTGGGCTCACAGAGAGTAGTCGGCGCTTGTAATGAAGGTTATCACGATATCGATCACTTTGTCTGGGAATCCGCGCCGGGTATTGTGACGCCAGGTCTCAGTTAAAGAACTCCCTTCGGGCCCGAGGTAGACCACCCAATGTCCCAGTTCGGGATATGCTGGCAAATAGTGATCTCCCCTATATGTCCCTTATTTACATCTTTATAAAAACGACAAAGATCCCAATTTAGCCCATCTTTCTTATTTCTCGTTTCCAGAAGCTCCATATCCTTCCTTGTAGACCCGACCAGTGCCAGAGTACAACTATGCGACCGCCATCGCCCTGCATAGAAGGAAGCTGAAGCGAGAGCGACTCGATGGTCTGATAACTTCCCCGCGGGTCTGAAGCATACCATCCGCCAACCCAGTACTCGGAGACCTACTGACAAGGCACTGTGTCGCTGATCTCTCGTTTGCCCGAAAGTTACAAGTTCTGCTCTTCTCTCCATGTCATCATATACGCCTTCTCTCCCCTGTTCTTGATACAACTGCTGCTACACCGATGATAGAAATAAGCCCCTCTTTGAATATCTTAACCAAGCATAAGTCTCCTTCAAAAAAATCAAATTTGTATTCTGTATTCCTAGTTTTAAGATAGCTGTAAATTTTATTCTTCATTGAAACTATTGTCCCCCATCTTGTAAATAGAATTGTATCCCTTGTTTTAAGATATCTGTGAAATTTCACATAAATATTTGTTCCCCCTTTTATATACCAAACTATATATTTAGTTTTAAGATAACTGTAAAATATTTCGTAAAAAACTATTTCTCCCCTTTGAATATCAAACTGGGTTCCTTGTTTTAAAATTTTTCATAAAAAATTCTTTTGCTCCCACTGTTGTATATAGAACCGTATTTCTAGTCTTAAGATAGCTGTAGAATTCTTCCTCTCAATATAAAAAAATATCTGAACATTGTAACCTCCTAGTTTTTAGTAACGAAATACTTCAATGGTGATATGTGAGACTGAAAAAATAAACATTCGCCATAAGGACGATACCTTTATTGAGCCGATTCATGCAGTAAAACCTAAATTTAATTTAATAATTTTGAAGACTTTATGAAGTTTTACGCTTCAATCGCTGGATCATGCGATTTAGGACGGAAAAACAACAATTTTTAAATCGATATTGTAACTACATCCGGGAATATTCAGTGTTGATTTTCTTAAAATGAAGCTATTACTGGTATCGCCCTTTTCAGGAAAATGTTTTTATATTTATGGTACCGTATAAGTAAACAATTTGGTATATAATTAATGAAATGTTCGATTCTACGTTAATTGTTGTCTCAAAAAATACATAGTTATAGACCATGTGTGCAATTGATGGCTCCAACGAATCCGGGAATACTAAACTGCTGAAAGAATGCTAGCTCGATTCGAACTAACGGGATTTTAGTCGTACTTTCATCTTTCAAGGAAATCGGATTTAATGGTTGATCCCTCAATTCGATCAACATTACACATAAATATTTTGACATTCGAAACAATTTCTCAAAATCACCGTCCGATATATTAAATTTGTTGCTAATATTTCTGAAAATGGACGGTGTCGGATCGTTTATTTTCTCTTTTTCGTTTGTACCACTTTTTTGGTCAAATAATACGATGTAGTTACTTCCTCCGTCGCTCGGATTATTAGGATATAATAACACAAAATAATTTTCTTCTGTTTTTCTATCGCCAAAATCCCGAAGAGATAAATCTCTTCTTTTTCTTGTTCAATTGTCAAAAAGTGTCATAGCGAACCGTCCAATCCATCCTTTACTCTTTAAGCTTATCTCCAAGCTCAAGCGAATGCTCGGGAATGATGTTTAACTGTTTGGGAATGTCAGTGTGATTGTTGCATATAGTATGTGAGATTATCGTATCATTTTTCTCCTTCTCTCTCGTTCCGCTACTTAACAGTTGTTTAAATATAATATCGAATGGTTTCTCCACCAAAATGTACGCCAGTAGCGATAGAAGTAAAGTGATTAACACAGTTGAACAAAACACAATGATCTACAACGAATAAAATACCAAATCAGTAGTAATATTTGTTTCCACACACAATCACACATATATAAATCAGCTTACCACCAGCCCAACCGATATCCTCATAGCTTCATGATGGATACCGTAAATCGCTCCCATTACAATTATGTGGATCAAGTAGTAGCCAAAGCTAAGCCTACCAAGGACCCTATAGAATGCATTCTGCAGCATATTGGACATCCGAAGTTTCCCAAAAAAGCTACCCGGCTGGGCAAACAGGAGCAGCAACCAACCAACGCACCCGAAGCTAGTTGCGACCAGTCGAACAACTCCGGCGTATATGGACATCCACACGGAAGGTTTACTAAAGTTGGACAGCTGGAGAAGTGGAGCCGGTAGGCAAACTAAGACCATCATCGGCACCGTGGTATACTGAAGCATTGTATACAGCTGGTTCGAAAGAGAAAGTGCAAGGATAGATTTGTATCACAGATCGTTTTCTGGTTACCTTTGATTTTGCCAGCAGCTGGTCATCCTTTTGCATTTTGTGATAGATGATCCCTACTAACACCCCACCAAAGTAACACAGGAAGTGCGTTTCCGTTGCTTGGTAGTTTCGCGTGAACCATTCATCGTACCACACTATAAATGCTAATTCCCTGGAAACAATACAGACATGTAGTTTGGAGAATGTACAGTAATTGGAGCAGAAGATTACTTTATATTTATTATCGTGACGGCGTCCATTGAGTTGTAGTACACGTTCACCATCGGTAGAATGAATCCGACCACAAGAAGAAAATATATCATTGGTCGCAGCAGACTACTGCATCTGAAATTCGCTGGAAGATAATTAGTATTTTCGATTCTGAACAGGAAATGAGTTACTTCCACAGCACCATTAGAATCGTCAGCCCGACGATGAACAGTTGGATGTCAGCCGCCATGTACCATGTATGCATTAGACACTGGTAAAGAAACGAAAATCATTAACGCACAGCATACTGAGTTATTCAACTATGTTAACAAATTGTTGAATTGCATACAAGAAGGTTATTTTATTGCTTGGAAGTCTTGTGCGGTATGCTAAATTAGACCTTACCCAGCTCATGTTTTGAACTATAGAAACATTGCATGAAAATGTTTAACCTCACTTTTTGACTATTCAGAGAGCTTATTTACATGGACTTTGATTTTTTTTTTCTACTACGGTGCGTGAAAGATGATTCAAATCGCTTTAACATTTTCAACACCTTGTAAACAAGCTCACTAAACTGTCATTTTTTTTTCCTTCGATATCGTCATCGTGTAATGTTCCATAGACAAAGACACTCATGGTACTAGTACTAGCCCCCGCATTACCAAAGAGAATCGCCCTTTTGCTGGGCCTGCTTGCCCGCACTTGCTACGCTACCGCTTGACATCCCGAAGTAAACGGAAAATTTAAGTTGTTCCCGATACGGCAACAATACGTAAATAAACTTCCGTAAACTTGAACTAACTCAACGCAAACTGTAATTCAATTATGAGTTTATTATGAGTCGGTTAAATTCTCCCTGCGATTAGGGACAGGTTATTTCCGTGACTTCCGGGAAACATTGTAATTATTCTTATACAGACAATTCTCAAAAATATGTGGCATCGCTGTCTCCACTACTCGTTTGACAACTCCCTGCTGTCCCACTTTCATCGGGGGCGGTTGGTTTCGTTGAGGGTAAATTGGTAACGGAGGCACGTTCGCATGTTGCGTAGCCAGGGGCGAAACGATGGAAAGAAACAAAACAATGTGTTTGTGTGTGTGTTTTTAAAGAGCAGAAAAAATGTTCAAAAATAAACTAAGCAGGAAAAAATGTATAAAAACTCATTCAGGAAACGGGTTTGGGCAGCCATCCCGACCGACTAAAACAACTACTGTCGCCCGGAACCTGATTACTCCTGGGAACTACGTTACGCCATTACTTCGGGGATGAGTTTTTCATGTGCATAGCACCCGCTCTAATCTTGCCACCTAGTAGTTAGTTATTTCCGGTTCGCTAGTGCTCCGTCCACCTGTAGTCCTGTAGTTGGTGTCTGCTATAATACTCTTGGATCAACCGGTAGAGTGTCGTGGTCGGTTCGGCAATTCCGAGTGTAGCATTTCCAGAAGATGATTGTTCTCTTTTGAAACCGTCGTTCGCTGTTTATTACGCCATTTCCGTTTTATCATACAAATTTCAAATAAATTAGGGTATTTTACCACCAAACATATAATATATGCAAAAAAAATTGGAAGAACTTGCACTTTGTGTCCATTTTCTGTTGTAAATAATATTTTTTTCGAGAGTTGTCCTATTGGAGCTGTAGAGCTAGATTCTCGGAAGGGCTCTCCGTCAGAATCACACACTACAATTTGCAGACGAGACAGGCAATGGCGCCCAATAAAACACTGCTTTCGGCCAATTGTACGGGCCGTGATTCTGATTGTGATATTTATTGTACGGTTCAAATATATGCGGGCGTAGGGACTCGCGATCGCGTGCGTCATCGCGAACGACTCGAGCATTTGTACGTTAACATTTTCGAATGCCTGAGCTAACGTGTATATAACTTCGCGGTTATAAATTCTATATTAAAACCGGAACTTCCGGAATGTAGGGTGTACGTACCGTGGATGGTCGCGAAGGGCTCAAGCATTTGTATATTAACGTGTTTGTCACGTGTACGTGACTTCTCGTGTATAATTTCGATTTTATAATCATGTACCGTGTATTCTTGAATGATCGCGGGCAGACCGTGAATCTGATGCTTAATTTTTAGTGTATGGTACAAATGGTAGAAGTCACTATGAAACGTGTTGTTTAGTGAATATAAGCGTCACGTTTTTAATTTGTTCAACTGAAGGGATTAGTCCAGATTGATAAGACTGAGGTAAGACTAGCGGACCTGACCGTTTCATGATCGCGTGAGTGGTGGGTTAATGTTTGAGACCGCATTTAGAAGTTTAAAGGTGCTAGGTTTACTGGACTACCAGTGTGTTTTCGTCTAAATGCAGCAATTGTTGAATATTTACCATTAACGACAATTACATTCTGTTAGACTTTCATCATGCTATGCTGGCCGGGAAAGGATGATTCTCGTGCGTCGGTAAATTCAGTTCTGCATCCATTCCTTGACCCAAATGTCACAAATACTCAGACGAACACATACACAGATAGACACACGAATAGCAATGTTACACTAGTACGAAAAACATAACAATAACGAAAAACATAACATAACAAACGTATACTAGTACGAAAAACTACGATTATTACAACACGACAACTAATGGGTTTCTATTTATGTAGAGGAACCAGGGGCTATTCGGACCTACTTAAGCAAATCGCCCTTTTAGGTGGATAGATGTGATTTACCGGTCAAAGGACCTAATTGTTAGTTTGAAACCTCAGTTACAATGATGCCATAATAGGTTCATTTTCACAACTCAACGGCAGCGCTAGGCGACGATTTGCAAACATCTACGTTTTTCCATCCTTTTACAATGTAGGGGTAATTCGGACCTCCCTACGGGGCATTTCAGACCGTGATTTTTCTTAAATTTTTTTGCAATGGAATTATGTTTACCTATAAAATATTTATAAGAGAGACTCCTTAAGAAGCAAAAAAAAAAATTCCTTTACAAAAACTTAATCTGGTATGTCACAGCTGTCGATTGGCGACCCATGTATTTTCTTTGCTGTAGTGTGTGCAATGGTGTGGGCAGCCGCAAGCCGCTGACCGGTGGTTGACGGAATAGGGGGTCCGAATAGCCCCGTGATTTCTTACAAATGTGGTGAGCGTCTCGAAAATATTTGTGTTTTCACCTAAACAAAAATCATTCCATAAAATAGAAGCTTTCCAAAACTCTTACCTTATATGTTTTCACTTTAATTGTCTTAATAGCTCCGGGTTCCCCTATTTATTAAATTAATTTAATGATTAAATTAATTTAATTAGTCTATGCACGATGACGAACTCGACCGATAAATGGACACACAATGACTCCCACTGTGATCCTCGTCCAAGAATACCTTCATCAAATTGTGGAACAATGTTTGCAAACACGGCACACAGCAAAAGTCAATCCATGTCGACCCGCCAGTCGGCCACGTCAACGCGCACAGACTAGTGGTTGAGCGTTGGTATGCGCAGGTGCAGAGTATGAAGAAACATAGAACATAAAAAAGGCACATAAGCCTTCTCGGTCAGATTTAGGAAAAATGTCTTTATGTCTCATACATTACCCACCCATCTTTTTTAAAACCCGAAGCTTGCGTCTTCGACTTTGTGTCAACGCTTCCTCGTGCTGTTATATTTGGCGTCCCCTTAAGAGAAAACTATTAGTCTTTACAAGGAACTTCATCTGCCTATTGCTTTTGATGAGCAGTAAAAGATATCCCACATGGGGATCGTCAGATTCGCACTTTTCCTGAGCCTAGAGAGCATAAATATTCGTCGTGATGAGTGGCGAAGCTCTCTTTAGTATTTCTGTAAAAAGTGATTAGAGCGTCTGCTAAGGAATATCATCCCCATGATTCTCTGCGCACTTGCCACACCGATCCTTATTGCTACATAGGCCCATTTTCTCGTATCTAGTGCAAACCTTATCGAAGGAGCGTCTGCTTGTTGGGATATTTGCACCGCGAAGGATTGGTTTTAATTAGCTAAGCAGGTCACCCGATAGAAATTTGAAGAGACATATAATTTTGTCGTCCTCGCGCAGTGGCGAGAAAGGTCATTGAAACATCTAGCCCCTTCACCATACGCATGACCAACACGAATCGGTGACCACACCGTCAATCTCAACCATGTGAACGTACATGTAGACGCGGTAGTCCTTCATAAATCACTTGTCGTTAGTAATTTCATTTGCTTGCTTTGGACAGGATATCATAATTCTGAGCTTCTCTGGGAGAACTTTGGAGATATCTACCACGGCTAAATATACCTCAGTCCTTTTGAAATCTAGCCGCTTTCAAACACCTAGTATTCCCTCGAATTTACGAATATGCAATATAAGCTATGCGACTGAGATTTACACGCAATTAGCGACACTCAAATACTAACGAGCTTCGGTCGAATCATTTCGAAATCCAGTTTCTGATGTTTTTAAAAGTTTAACAGTTACAACTAGCGTAAATTGATTTCACTAATTCTTCATGCAAAAATGGTCCGTCAGTCGCCTTCGAGCACCTAACACCGAGTGATATTGCGGACAAATCTACACTGAACCTATTTTTTTGAATTTAAGTGAGTGTTTCTGTTGGAGAACTAACTACTAACAATTTTGATCTTCTGTATCACATTCGGAAGATTTTCTCAAAGCTAGGTTTTCTGTTTTATTATAAAAGTTATGCATGCTTATAAATTAAAATTTGCTCAATTTTCCTTCGGTATATTTCTACTTCTGTGCATATTGTGTAAAGAAATAATACGCCTAGAGTACGTCTTCGAGGGACGCTGAAATAATGAGTTGCTTTATAAACAGAACAAAGATAAGTCATAAAAGAAATCGGGATAAGTGTAGGTAACATTTTCAAATACCTAACTTGATAGCATGATACCTTGTTGGCTACAGTAAAGCTCCATCTTTGTCGGCTCTGGGCGGCGTTATTCCAGTTCCCCCGCACGTTCAGGGATCTCAGGTCTTCTTCGACAGCCTATGGCCAACGTGTACGTGACCTCCCACGGAGTTGGCGTCCTCTTCTTGGCTCCCTGCTGAATATTATTTTTGCAATTTTTCTTCCGATATTTGTACCACATGACCAGCCCATTGCAGTCTTGCCGTATTTTATCTGTTTAATAATATCCGCAGTTTTGTATACTCTACGCCACACTCCATTTTCGCATATCCCGTAGCAGTACTTCATGCTCGAAGACTCCTAATGCTCTCCTATCTGCCTTCCTCAACGTCCACGCTTCGTGGCCACAAAGAGCTACAGGGAGGATCAGTGTCTTGTATAAGGCGAATTTTGTTGACGTTTGCAGGTTGCGGGACCTAGGCTAGTTACGTAGACCGTAAAAGGCCCTGTTGGCAGCTACAATACGCCTTTTTACCTCACGGAAAACATCGTTGTCGCAAGTTACCAATGTACCAAGATAAAGGAATTCTTTGACCACATCAAACACGTCACCATCCAGCACTATTCCGGAATCAACACCACTAGACCTTAAAGACTAGACCAGGTAAAGAGAGAGGCCTCTCTTTACCTGCGACCTTGTTGATGACTAAGCCCGTCCTCGCTGTCTTCCTCTTAAAAGGCACGAAGGCCTCTTCCACTGCTCTACGATCGATTCCAATTACATCAATACCATCCGCAAAACCATACGGAGCATATGCGACCTTATGATGATAGTTCCGTTCCTTTGCCCGCCAGCTCTCGTGATAGCTTCTTCAAGAGAAATATTGAACAGCAAGTTTGAAAGCGCATCGCCTTGCTTCAGTCTAGCTAAGGTCTCAAATGAGGTTGATATCTCATCTGCAAACCGAATACTTGATTTTGCACCATCCAACGTCGCACGTATCCGTCTAATCTGTTTCGTCGGCAAACCATGTTCTAACATGTTCTCTACCACAGCTCATTTCTTTTTACTGAGTCGTACGCCGCCTTAAAATCAATGGACAGTTTGCTAGTTGTACTCCCGGAATTTATCTAGGATTATCCGTAGGCTGAACATCTGATCCGTCGTTGATCGGCCCCTCAAGCGGTGTCAGTCTGCTAAACAGGACACCCGACAATATTTTGTACGCCGAGTTCAGGAGATATATCCCCCTGTAATTAGCGCACTTCAGTCTGTGCGTCTTTCTTGTAAAAAGGGCAAATGAGTCCATCCAGCCAACTAGCAGGCCGATAAGATTATTTGGCGCAGCTTCTCACTACCCTGTTTGAGAAGTTCAACCGGGATGTTGTTCTTCCCAGCAGCTTTACCGGTTGTCAGCTCACGTATAGCGTTCTTAGTCTCGTCTACTGTTGGTGGATCCACAGCTTGTCTGTCATTTTCAATGCTTATCCTGTTCCTAGATGCACTTTCACTTCCGCAATTCAACAAAACCGTGAAATGCTCCTTCCATCTGGCAGCCACCATTGTTTTGTCTGTCAGTAAATTGCTCTCTCTCTCTCTCTCTCGCTCATTGCACATAACGGGCACTGGCGCTGATTTACGTTGCGCATCGTTGACAGTTGCATAAAATCTCCGTATATCATTCCGGTCCATGCTTTCTTGCGTTTCAGCAATTACACATTTTTCGTGCTGCCTTTTATTTTCGTTGTGGATTCGTTTCTCGGCACATCTCGCATCCCCGCATCGCTCTCTGTTGAGGCGTGTACCAGCCACTAGCATCCGGTTTCTGGCCGCATTCTTCTCGTTCGTCACTCTCCCGCACTCTTCATCGAACCAACCGCTTCGTTGGCGCTGCCTGTACCTATAACTTCCCGCTCCGTTATAGTCACAGCTTCGTGGACAGCCTCCCACATGCTGTTGACATTGCCAGTTACGTTGGTCTCGTCTCTCAGCTCATCCAACATTTGGCGATACTCAGTTGCTACAGCTTCAACCGAAAGACGTTGGACATTGAATCGTATCGTTCTGTTGTTTCTTGGACTCGTGACGCTGGATAATCGTGCACGAATCATTGCTAATACGAGATAATGATCCGAGTCGATGTTTAGACTTCTGAAGGTCCTCACCTCAATAACGTCGGAGAAATGCCGTCCATCTACCAGTACGTGATCTATTGGGGAACAAGTACTGACACTTGGGTGTCTCCAGGCGTGCTTTTGGATATCCTTACGCGCAAAATAGGTACTACTGGTTGCCATCCCCAGCCGCTGGCCATTATCATTGGAAGCAGAATGAAGGCTCTGCGTCCCAATAATTGGGTGAAAGAACTGCTTCTTTCTAACCTGTGCGTTAGCGTCTCCGATGACTATTTTAGCATCTCCGATAACTATTTTAGCATCTTGTCTTGGGAAATCTCCGAAGGCTTTATTTAAGGTCTCGTAGAATGCGTCCCTCATATCATCGGGCTTGTCGTTAGTTGGCGCGTAAATACTGATCTGGGTGTAGTTGAAGAACTTGCCCTTAATTCTTGAGCTTGAGCTTGTACGACCACCCTTGGCTGCTACTCCGTTATCGATCAGGACTAGCTGAAGTTGCACAGGGAATCAGTAGATAATTATGCTTGGAAGAAGCGAAACATCTTTCAATGTGCAACTCCTGGTAATTCTAAAGTGGCCAGGCCCGAACGTAGATCGCGGAAGGAAAGGGAAGGAATGGTTAGTTCGATACTTGCTTTTGCTAGAGGCCGTATATACTATTGCGCACTCCACAAGTGTCACGGGAGAAGGATATTTGTTAGTAAGTATAGAAGTTGGATTCTACTTCTTCTTTACCGACGCCAGAGAGGTGACTCCACTATCTGGACTAGATATCGATCCATCAACTCATGGACCGGGGACCAACGGCTTTACTTCCCTTCCGAAGGAAGACGTGGCCACAGATTTTTTCACCTCAGAAAAATCTCAACGACCTCGGCTGAAATTGAACACATGCCAACTGGAATGAGTGGCGGTCACGCTTACCACTCAACCACCGGCGCCGTTTTGAAGAACTTGCCCTTTATTCTTAACACACAGATTCGGTCGTTTATCGGCTTCCACCGAATAACTCGCTTCATCTGCTTCCCGATCAGCATGAAACCCACACCATGTTCTGCTCTATCACCACCGCTGTAGCAGACATGGTACCTGGATGAAGTGTTCGCAATGTGGTCCACTGCTCTGAATTCGCGTACGTACGCCAACATTACGCAGTTTGTTAGCCAGGAGCCCTGCACGTACGGGTTCATTCAATGATCTTACGTTTCAATATCCGAGTTTCCAATCATTATCCTTTATTCGTTACCGGGTCGTTTGCCGTAAATCCAGTTTGTTTTTTGCACTACTCTTGCCTTTCGGGGTGTTTTGGGCATTTCGGTAGACAGCCTTACAGGGGTCGCGCTTCCTGCATCGTGCTGGTGCGGCTGTCGCCTTAGGAGTAGCTGGCGCTGGATGCCAGTCAGACGCTGTTTGAGCCGATCCTCCTGATGAACAGACGCTCGGGCACGCACCTCCTCACTTCGCTGATTTCAAAAGGACAGCAGGGCCAAGCTGCGCTACCAGCTAAGCACGCTCATTTGTCATTTTTCGACCCGTGGAAGCGTGAGGTAAGAACTTGTGAGGACCAGAGCTATATTGGACGCTCCTTTTAGTTGTCAACTCATCATTTACAACCATTTCCAAATACACATTTATTGTTCGAAAGTCGAACTGAAAATGAAAGCCAATGTAAACACCAAAAGGGCGCAAAATTGAGACTCCGCCAAGGGTGCCGGAAGTTCAAGCTACGTGTGTGTCTGTTATACATTAAAATTATCTGCAATCTTCACATAAGCAATAACACTGGTGGTCAGCCGCTGCCAATCTGACTTCACGATGTATAGTGAAGTTTAATCATTAATTTAGTTTCGTCATTGGTTATAAGTTGTCTGAAGAATCATGTAGTTCAAAGTACACACCTGCTCTTCGGGCCGATAATAATTGTTGATAAACAATAAATTGATCCACCACTTCTCCCGACATATCGTCCTAATCATCGGTATAATTCTGTACGCTGATGGATTGATCTGAAATCGATCGAAGATCGAGGTGCTGAACAAAAGTACCAAAGCATACACCGGCAAGGAGCGAAGATACCGGTTCACTACTCCCATCCAGAATGGTTTGATGCTGAACCGCCTGCCTTCGGTATATCCGATGAAGCGTACTGTTAGTAGTATACCACTGATGGCAAGGAACACGTCCACTACCAATGGGAGGAGTGTTTGGAGCATTTGTATTCCTATGCCCGAAAGGAACTGTAATTCATAACGATTAAGAACTAGGTCTGCCATCAACCAAATTCGTTTCTTTTTACCTTCTCGATCACTTCCGGATTCTGGCTGGTAGTCATCCCCAGTGCTATAATCACGTGAACGAGTGTGATGATGGTTATTAAGTACACACGGATAGCATCCAGGAAGCGCAGGTCCTGCTGGATAGGATCAGTTGTCAGTTCGAATGTGAGTCGATTGATATTTCGCCTCAGGGAGAACGCGGTCAGCAGCTTAGTCTCTGAAAGCATTGTGCACACGATTAGTCAGCAGCTTCAGCTTCAGGCTCGGTGATGGCCACATACTTGTACCCTTCAAAGGCATCCGATAGTGATTGGGATCCTTCGCTAGCCAGGAATCGTAGACGGTAGACGCGAGGGCGAGTAGAAAAAGTGATCCAATGGTTGCAAAGAACGCGATATCCAAATAATCTGAAATGGGTAGAGCTTAGATCATCGGAGTTTCACGGTGTGCCCAGAGCCGTTATGAACAGAAAAAAATTACCATCAATTCGGCATTCGAAAGATGTAGTATCCAAGCATCTTCTCTGTAAATTTCGAAATGATGCATTGGGGGAGTCGTAAGATATCGCAATTTGAAGTTTTCTGTCAGTTCGGTCTTTACACCCGTTGCGATCGGTTCGTTCAGTATTTCTTTCAAAGGTTGGTGTCTAGGCTATTCCTCAGCCTTTCAGCTACTACTTTGCCAAGTGCGGCTACTTTCCAAAGTGCTAGTGAGGCTGAAAAGCTGAAATCCTGGTCCAGTGATTGTCCAAAGACCAAGAATTATCAGAAGATTTGTCACCACGTACAAGTTGTAGAACTGCCTAATTCTAACGCCCCACATAACGGGCCGCAAAAAGGTCACCAACGGTGAACCAGTGATCTAAAGCAGGTGAAGAGAATAAAGTTCATTTTCTCAATAAAAACCACAAGTGCATCGTAGTAAACAATAACAAATACTAGTGACGTTTGCATTGTCCAACTTATTGAGTGAGTCTATTGCCCCTTCGCTTTAATCGGCTCAAACTTGAAATCACACGTATTAGTGCATCAGTAGCAAAACTAGCACACAAGTTGCCGTGCAACTTTCGGTTGAATACAACAAGTGCAACCAGCAGTTGGTCTCCCGTGCGAGTTCTTCCATCTTCAGTGCAACCCAGCACTGGATTGCACTGAACAGTTTGCAGCACACAAGTTCGCGTGAACCAACGTCGCGACAACGTACGCGCAGCATCTTGAAGCAGTGCTGCCACCGGAGGAGGAGCTCATCGATGCTCCCCTTGAGGACTTCTGGACCAGGACTAAAGCAGCCATAAGCAGCACTGCTGGCTGGCGGAACCGATCGCGATAGGAAACGCTTGGGCAGTAGTATTACGATCGACGGCGACGAGTTCGAGGTGGTTGACGAGTTCATCTATTTTCCTGGCGAAGGAAATTCACCCGATACCGATTCATCTTTGGTTTTTGCACCACAACTTTTTGAGACCTTTGGCTCCCTGTCCGGTGCCATTTAGCACCGCAACTCCTTTAAGATCTTTGGCCCTCTTTCGTTCCATTTCGCCCCACTTCCCCGATGAGCCATTCAGCTTCCAACTTTACGAAAATCTGTTTTGCGAACTACTCGGTCTAGCCCCAGACGATGTATATAGCCTACTCCGACGGAGAATACCCTGGCGAGAGAGGTTCTCTCGAAATCGAGCGGTAGATTTTTCCCGATACCAAAATTCGTTTCCATGAGCCATTTAGCTTCCCGCTTCGTCCCGATCTGCTCGGTCTAGTCCCCAGCGATGGACTTAGCCTATTCAACGGGCTAGTCATTAGGTGCTGAGGTCCATCCAGCGATTCCGGGTGGATCGCAGCTTCTGGTTCACTGGTGCTCCAACTACCCACTGCTAGCTATTCGACACGGCCTACTTGATCTATCAACAGTTGTTACGGCATTTAATTAGCAAGGGACTGGAA
This sequence comes from Topomyia yanbarensis, assembly GCF_030247195.1. Classification (NCBI taxonomy): domain Eukaryota; kingdom Metazoa; phylum Arthropoda; class Insecta; order Diptera; family Culicidae; genus Topomyia; species Topomyia yanbarensis. The sequence continues at coordinate 393,099,617 of NC_080671.1, read as the reverse complement.
GGTGAAGTATATTTTTCAATATTTAGAGCCTTAGTACTCAAGGGAGAGCAAGGAGTTGAAGGGAGAAAGTTTAGAAAAGCGTGGAAGGGTCATATATGCAAGCTTAGAGCTCACCGGCGACTTAACTTTTTGTCTGCTACCGTAGGAGTCAGGGTCTTTTGGCATTAGAAATGCGAATCACCTGAGTCTACGGCATGTCCGGACAAGCGTAAAGTAACTTGTTACTTCATGCTGTCGGAACCGAGGATCGTTCACTCAAACATGGGTGGGATCCAAACAAGGACTTTTGCCAAACAAAAGATTTGAGGGTTTCAAAAATTGGTGGGTTTTCATAAAGAATTGTTATTTTCTAGTTTTAGATTACTACGGATCTGTCGGTTCCAGGAAGGCTCATATTAGGTAAAAATGTACCTATACATTCCATATCGTAGCATGTTGGGTGCAAAAGTTCATGATATTTCGCGCGATGTGAAATTCTTGCATTCATAACTTCCTACTGTTCACTCAAGATCAGTATGGATACTCTGGCACTAGTACCGTAAGGGAGACTGAGGAGACTTGATCCCCTTTTTTATTTTTCAGTCCAACTCCGTGGAATGATAAAAAACTATGTATTTTTTGTAGTTTTATATTGTTTCTAGGGATGACTAATAATCATAAAAAAATTACATGGAAATATTATACTGGACATGAGCTAAGAGCATTTCTGGAAAACAACAAAAAATGGAAAATTCTTAGATTACTGGAGACTCGATCCCTAATTTGGGGACACTTGATTCCTTTATGAAAACGTATTTAAAAGAGCATGTAGGGTAATGCCTATTTTTTCCCTGTTTCTATTGTCATCCTACCTATCTGAAGCCTTTGGTTAGAGCAGCGTCTGCCATCTTTGCTCAACGCATTGACTCAAATAGTATTGCGATAATGGGGGTACTCGATTAGATATTTTGCTGCGCTCAAACAGAAGATTTTCACCATTCTCAAGACAATTTTGTTATTATATTGGCTCTTAATAAGAGGCGAATGACCTTAACGTTAAAACCTCTATAATCGAAATAAAAAAATGGACCTTCATAACAAATCAAAGAAGCTGAAATAATAAAATTATTGTAGTAATAATGTGGTACCCTTCTTAATAGGGCAAAAACGGGTACATTACCCCATTCAATTTTATTAAGTGGATTGTAGTATTGATTAAATTGTTATGATTAGGTATTGTTATTTTTGTTACTACATATTACGCATCTCTCACCTGATTTTTTTACGAATTCCCCAAATCTCCGTGCAATTATTTGAAAGCTGTCTTTATTATGGTTGAGGAACGTCAAATGTGGGATGAATGGTTGCTACGTATACTGTAGTAAACAATTACAGTTATGTTTCTTTACGATGAAGCGTTCATTTTTGCATTTTTTTATGACAACAATGACTTGAATTGTTCTGGTGTGAATTTGGTTATTTTCAGTGGTGTGTATGAAGTATGGCGAAGGGGATCAAATCTCCACGAATTTGAAGGGATCAAGTGAACCCATAGCATCTATTTCAGCAAATTTTAGTAAAAATATAGTTGAACAAAAGAATCAGCTCAATCATCACGTATTCATATAATTGACATTCTCCTGTAATTCTGTATGCGAAAGTAGAGTATGTAGTGGGTGATTTTATCAATTTTATAAAAGTTTGAAAATTTGAAAAATAAATCTTCAGTTCTTCTGAGACTTTTTTTTTAAATCGGTAAAAATTCGGTTACACAAAAGTCCAATTTCTTTTTTCTGTGTTAATGAAATTTATGTTTAGATAAAACTACGCAACTTTATAGTATATTCGATTAATGTATTCTGATCCGCCTTTGAGTTACAATGATGGGATCAAGTCTCCCCGGGGATCAAGTCTCCTCAATCTCCCCTATGGATCGATACGATATCTTCGTCAACTTTTTTCATACAATTGGTAGCAGAGTAGAATTCTTAGATATTCATATTACTACGTTGAATTTTCGTAGTTTTAGGTTAAATTTATGAATTTTCAACAATGTTCAATAGACCATACCGCCTCAGTCTCGATTGAATCATCAATCTACCCCGTATTGCACGAACGTTTCTCGTAACCCGAACGGGAGTATCGGAGGCTCCACTCGGACCTTGAAGAGCAGCACCGTTTCATCAGCGTAGGAGTCATCAAGGCGCCATAATAGGAAAAGGAATTCTGGTTGCATCGATGCTCAACTATCCATGGGAAATGTGCAAATCCTAACGTCTCAGGGAACGGGTTTGGACTGCCTCCCGACTCGCTAAAAACCACTGCTCTTGCCCAGAACCTGATTCCTCTCCGGCTATACCTTACGGCATTACATAGGCAAGGGGACTAATTCTTTTCAGTAGGGTTACAGCACCACTCTACATCATCCTCACAGGCGGGCAATTTCTCCATGGCAGTCGGAAAGTTAGCTGTGGGTCGAGACTTAGTGCTCTTCCTCTACAAAGACAATCTGGGAGGTAAGCTTCAGATTGTCTAATTTACTGAGCCCTACGGCTCCCTTCTTGTACCATTCAGCCCCACTTTCTCGTTGTTTGCGAACTACTAGGTCTAGTCCCCAGGACCAAGCCTACTTCTACCCTAGCCCGGTGAGAGCAGTTCTTTCGAAACCGAGATCATCCACCAGGTAGTATGTATGTATGTATGTATGTGTGTATATGGCAAAAAAATGTTTCTCAGCGATGGCTGGATCGATTTGAGCAAACTTATTCCCAAATGCAAGGTACAACCTTCCCATCAGTCGCTATTGATTTTTGTTGTTGATCGGACTTCCTGTTTCGGAGTTATGGGTTTAAGAGTGCGATCCCACAGAAAATCCCCATCTAAACTGGTACCACCATGATATCCAAATGATACAAAACTTTTAAAAATAGGTGCAAAATTATTTGGATCACCGCCAGTCTAGATCAATAGTGACTAACCAAAGTCGCTTTGAATTGATGCTAGGATAGGATCCGCCAGCTCTGTCTACTGTTTTTGAACCAATTCTGAACCAGCTCGTGATTGGACGAAAGTGACATTGGCAAACGTTCGGCTTGGAAACTAAAAGTACTAAAGGGCTGCTTGGAAATGTTGTCGTATTGTGATATAAAACGTAAAACAACGTTTGTTTACCGTTTTGTTTTTTTTGGTTTTCTTGAGATTCCGCTTTCTTTCCATAACGTCCGTCTGTAATTATGAAGTGAAAGGCATTTTCTAGCAGACGAATTCAAACATATTATCTCTCTTTTCGAAGTCTAACCGAGTAACTGACTATTTAGCCTAAGTATGAAAATTATTTCAACTTCATGTAAAAATTGTCTTTGTTCCAGCGCCGAGTAAATTGGGAGTATTGTCTATCGCGAGATAATATAGCATTTCGTCGAGTTGTTGCTATATGGGATACACACGAGTGCGGTCGAAACAAAAACAAACGTCAAAATGTTTTCTCACTCGCACTGATGCAAACTAGATGGGCGCGTAATTCAACGCACGGCCCTGTGGCGCATGGCTGAAAAGTCGCAATGTGGATTTAAGAAAAGATTCGCAATACTTTGGGGCAAATCGTGAGAGTTATCCTGGAAATCGCTTGTTGTTCTTCTTTTAGTATTATCGATACAGTTGAATTTTACAGTTTTTAACTGCATCAATCATCGGTGGAAATAGGAGCGTGTTATTTTCTACTGCTGTTTTCTCCGAAAAAATCACATGAAGTACTGGAACAAACCTAAACACCTATACAAACTAAACAAAAATTAAGCCTTGCAAAAAAGTAGTTTTAGAATATTTAAACCAAATGCGAACAGAGAAGAATGATCTTGTGAATGAGGTTGCTCGACTCAGAAAGCAACTTACAAAAATTAAGAGCATGGAAATATTTTTCGTAATGGCCAACAACAAATCTCGACAAACATATGATTACGGCCTAAAAGCCAACTGTCAAAATCCACTTTGAATGGAAATTTTGGACAAACCGTTACACGCCAATCACAGATGTTGGTAGTAAATGAAAGAGAAAAGTTTTATCTTTCATAAACTGTTGTGAACTGTGTTCGACTAGTAACGGTTTGTCTAGAATTTCCATTCAAAGTGGATTTTGACAGTTGGCTTTTAGGCCGTAATCATATGTTTGTCGAGAAATATATATTATTTTGCTTTGCTGTATTCCGATGGAAGACCCGTAATGATCATTTAAATGCGGATATAAAGACTAAATCATTGATTTTTCCCGGAGCGTGAAATTGATACATAATATAGAATATTTTAATCAGAACAATTTAAGTTTTGGACACGACTGTAACAAAACAAATATTTTGGCAACATTGGTCGAGTGGGGGTATGTCGTTTTCAGCAGGGATTAGCAAAATATAAGAAGAAGCCAGCTGGCGGATCCTATCCTAGAATTGATGCTAATTTTTTCCGTTAATAACGGTTTTGGGCACACTGTGTTTATCATTGATGCAAGACAAACCAACCGGTTTTTCTAGTTGAATTTGTGGTACAATATTCAATTTCTGAGTATACGTTTAGATTGTACTTAGTCTGTATTCGGTAGTTTTGGCAAATATTCACTATCATACTATACCGATGTCTGTAATTGTGGATATTTGGCACCATCCAATCATTGCTAGTGTACTGGAAATAGAAGAAAAAATGTTTCAGATTAAATATACATATAAAATAGTTCATAAAAAACCAGAGGAGGAACAACTTGACAGCTCCTATAAAATTCGTTGAAACCATTTTTTTGGGTCTGTGGGTCTAAAATGGCGGATCAATCTTTATTTAAGAGCAATTTCTAAAAAAAGCGTAAACTTGTGTTGAAAATTTTCTTGTTCAGATTTTTTTACTTCCGATAATTCATTTTTGAAGACTTTTTGGGTTTGGTGTTGTTTTATTATAAAAATAATGCATCTTTATTTCGATGCATTATTTTTAAATGATTCATGATTTTTTGGAATCATCAGCATACAAACAAGCGGCGCTTATACTAGTTAGTGAGCATCTTCATTTAGTTTTAAGATATTTGGTAGTAATATTTGCATTGCAATGTAAACAACACATACAATGATACTGGACTGTTTTTCTCCCTCTCTGATAGAAAATGAGCTGTCATCAGTTCTGAATTTTGTTAAAACCTTTGCACCGTAAATGTTGCATGCTGTCAGAAATAAACAATCGAGGTGAATCCTGCCTTTATTAAATACGAAGTGAAAAATGATAATCTCAAAACTAAATGTATTTAATACTAACGACAAACTTTCGAGAATTGTCATATGCGAAATATATTTCAAGGGCGACGGGAGAAGAAAAAGTTCACACTAGAAGTGCACTTAAATCACATCATGCATTTTACATTCGGCACAATTTGTAATCCTTTTATGAAACTCCAAAATGACGAATTAACTTGTTTGTATTTATATTAAATTATTGCGCTGTTTTGAAATGATCATCTTGATTACCGCTTCCGAATGTAAATAAAGAAAACAAGTTCGTAAAAGACGTCACGGAATTATTTTCTCGCATAGAAATTTACAGTATCGCAATTTGTGGACGGCGTTCTATGGTGGCGACATCATTCGAAACACGGTGGTTTCATGCAACTTAGGCTAAACGTCAAGTTGCGGGAGGGTTGTAAAAAACCTTTTTGACCTAGGACTACGTCTTTGTTTATGCTTTGGTTGGTGAATGAATTTATATTTCCTCTGCACTCATTCGATTCTGCATGAAATTTCAATCAGTTGGAAAGTGAATGAATGAGAGAGGCGTTGAATCTGAATGTCGGTTTCGGTAAATGCAAGCAGAAATAGGTAATTGATTTTGAAATTTCTTAACACTGCTCCTAGAGGAATTGTTTTGTGAAAGTTAATTTCCTCATGCGAAATCCCATGTAAACTTTAAACCGTAGGCGCAAAAATATAGTTCTAGAACCCGAAAGGTATCCAAAAAGTTGCTCGGAGCAGGAATCTATCTTTTGTCCCACCCTAATGGACAGCCTTATACAATTTACTCATTTTTATTAACTTGACTTTGTTGTTTTTTAACGTTTTCTTGAATCTCAGACCGGAACGCAGCAGTTCAATTAACAACATCAATTGGTGTAATCCGAGTCGGAGCCAACCAAATGTTTTATACCGGTTTAATGGTTAATATGTTGCAACAAGAGCTTGGAGCTTACGGTAATTAGGATCCTAAACTCCATTTTAATGAATTTCTACATTAATTTCTTTATTGTCGCGAAAAAATCCGAAATATAACTATTTTTTGTACTCTACAGTGATGTAACCCCTTAATGATTGATCGTGATTAGAGGACTGATGGTAACATTATTTACCTTATACTTAATATCGAACTTGGGCTGCAAAAACTGCGCCCTTTGCTGATCGGATAATGTTTTCACTAATTCTTCGCATTGCTCCAAACAGACACCACGGGTCAGAATACTATGTTGATGCTGAAATGGGTATTGTGAATATTCCTGCGAAAATATATAAATGCATCAGACTCTTTCAGATCCGAGCCCCAAGGCACCAATGATTACTTCAATAGTTCTCCAAATCGACGATCGTTCGTCAGGTTTCACCACACTTTTCACAACACAGAAAACTCCAGCCGGATTGGATCTGAGGCAGTCTTCGATGCTTTCGTACTGAAATAGGGCCGGCATTTTCCAATACTCTGTCACTGTAGCAAAAAAAAACACAATTGAAATAAAAAAAATATATAGACCCGCTCGAAGGATGTAAATTAAATGAAACGTTGGTCTACTAACTGTTATACTGCACACCGATTTCAATGCTGCTAGTCGCGGGAATCCACTGAGCGGTAACAAATGTCATAAAAGAGAGCAAGGTTTGTCTTTTCATTGTGAAATACGCTCACGATTCTTTGGAATGTTCAGAACCGCGAATCAGGTACACACGTGTTTTCAAATGTTACATCTATCACAACGATCAACCAGAAACGGACTGAACATCAAGGGTTGCCCTGGACGAATCGATCGATATACATACATACAGGGTCATAATTCTGATGACGAACTCGGTGAGAAAAAACGGGGCAGTTCTACTTTCGCGCTATAGTTTTCTGACTTAACCGCGTACGAGTGGTATTCAAATTACGGCCAACAATAGCCTAAAATGCGCGAAGCTACTGATACGCGTAAATTTTTCATCCGTGATACCTGCCTCAGGCTGCCACCTTCAACCAAATACACCTAAGCTAGACGTTGTCAGTTTCTACTTAACAGCCTTTTTCTCACGGATAAAAATTGCACTGACCAGAGATGATCACTGCAGTCAGATAAGCTGAACACCAGCCATGTTTTGCATGCGTAAACATCAAAATGTCGTGCGCGTGGAAATCATGCAAAAGCCGCTTACATAGCACGCGCCCACAAAATGCTACTTATCGTACACGGCTAATATGGCGGAGACTTTCGAGAGTTGAAAGTCAAAGTGGAAAGTCGCCGATGAAAAGGTAACAGAATCAGTTTTTGATTTATTAGTATAATCACAACAATATGATCAGTATTTGCTGCAACATCTGCCTTACAGGAATGTTCTGTCCGTATGCTGTACGGTGTACACAGAAGTAGACGGTAATAGAAAATCAACACTCGTTGCAAGACGGTATGACGAGACTCAAGCGTTGGTAAATTTACCCGACCAGGAGAAAATAACTGGCCAATAACCCAAGCATAATATTTTTGGTATTCATACCAAAACTTGGTATTGATTGATTATTATACCTCATTGAGGTATTAAGCAGGTATCGAAGAAACATTTTTAATACCTGCTGAATACCTGAGGTATGATACATTATTTTAGTATAATTTATGTATTCCTGTGATTTTAACAAATACTAATTGAATACCACCATACTGTGAATTTTGTTATTGTTAGGTTGAAAATTTTTAATTGTTATTCAGGTATTATAATAATTCGTTTCATTATTAAATAGTTATTTGTAGAACATGTCTGTGTTACTATTTTTGATATTTTTCCTCTTATGTAGAGCTTATTAATACCATAACGTGGTATTCAGTTGTTGGTATGGATTACCTGAATGTAGTATTCCGCTATTATTTTCTTCTGCTCGGGTAGCAGCATATATCTATTATTCTACGGTGGCAGACGGTTAGGGTCGTCCCTTCGCAGTTTTCATAGTGCAAATCGTGCAAAGCTTCCACTACCAATCGGCTCAGCTCGACAAACTCAACAATCTCTGTATGTATGTGTG